>NW_027505254.1:0-237564 GCF_021521415.1 Bidens hawaiensis | reverse complement strand
TTCACAAAAAAATGAGATGCATTAACCCGGTTTAAAAGCTATATGGGTTTGATGAGACCCAAGACCCGTTTATTTTTTTTTACTATAAGATTGGTTTTTTAGTTATAAATAATATATATCTTTTTTTAAATAAATCATATATTAATTTTTAGTATATCCCTACTTTATAGAATCTTTATATCAAATATTTGGTGAGATTAGTTTTTTATTTAATGAGATGTTAAAACCCGTTTAAGAAATTTATGGGTTTGATGCGACCCATACCCGTGAATTCGGGTCAAATGAATGAGAATCCTCCATTTAAAAATTAAGCAAATCTGATGACTACAAAAAGGGGGAGCGACCACATCGCGACACGTATCATTTTTATGTTTTCTTATATATATATATATATATATATATATATATATATATATATATATATATATATATATATATATATTATAGATAGATAGATATATACACGTGTTTAAAATAGGTGGATGATTGATTATATGGCACATGATGTGACATTGCCGGAATCAAAGTTTAATTTACAGTTATTGATTATTTATCTTATTGTGAGTTGAAAATTTCTAATTACTAGTTGTTTTTGATTGTTCGACAATAGAGAGGCTTGCGAAGAGTATGTTAAAGAGGTGCAAAAACTATCTTTCAAATTATTGGCATTGATCTCTTTGAGCTTGAACCTCCCTGAGGACCGGTTCGAGCCATTTTTCAAGGACCATACTGCTTTCGTTCGGCTCAACCACTACCCGCCTTGTCTCGCACCTGACTTAGCCCTTGGTGTTGGTCGACACAAGGACGCCGGTGCTCTAACCATTTTGGCTCAAGACGATGTAGGCGGTTTAGAAGTTAAACGGAAATCCGATGGAGAGTGGATCTTTGTCAAGCCTACACCAAATGCTTTCATTATCAATGTTGGTGACATTCTTCAGGTAACATCGTATCAAGATTATTAATTATAAGATGATTATGTAGTTAGCATTTCTAGCAAATTATTTATTTAATTTTTATTTTTATCATTACTTTTGAAATGGCTTCTTAATTACAATTTATTTATAATTCTAAGTCTTTTGACATTTCATGGGTTAGAGTGTTAGACATTAGAGATAATTTGTGATTCTTGTTTTGGAGGTATGGAGCAATGATGCATATGAGAGTGTCGAGCATAGGGTGAGACTAAACTCCACCAGAGAAAGGTTTTCAATCCCTTTCTTTTTTAATCCTGCACACTACACAGTGGTGGAGCCACTAGCGGAGTTGACGAACGAGCAAAATCCGGCCAAATACAAGGCTTATAAATGGGGCAAGTTCTATGTGATGAGGAAGTATGGTAATTTCAAGAAACTTGACATTGAAAACGTACAGATCTATCATTTTAAAATACCGGATGAGCGGAAAATCAAAGATGTTGTTTCTGGTATCGAGAATGTTGTTATATAAGTAAGAAAAGATTGTGCTATTATGTTGGAAAGATGTCGTGGACCCTGTGTTGTTGTAATGACACCATTTATCAAGGATCTAAGATTTGGGTCATTAATAAAAATATATTTTATGGCTTGTTTCATATTCCACAAGGTTTTAACTTTTTTCTTTTTCCAAATGTAGTTAAGTCTTCATAAGTCCAACAAAATGACAAATAATTTATGAGGTTGAGTGTAGGGATACACAAATGGCACCATATTAATGAAATATTATAAACCATATTCATAGTGAAAAACTGAAAAACCACCCTATTGAAAACAATTTTGTTAACATTCACCCGTGCTATACATTCGATATTAACTTTTTACTTGTAGTTATATATTTTAACAAGAGTTCAAAAAACAAAATAAATGAAAGATAACTTCCGTACAAAGTCTTCAACCATTTTCATATCGAAGACGTTTGTATTTCCCAGTTATATCATTGTTTGTACCGGACATCTCAAAAATGCATGTCATATCCAAATATCAAAGGATGCGACCGTCTCAAACATAATTGTTGGGCCATCATGATTACCTCGATGATATTGACCTTGCCAAGAAAATGGGTAGACTTCCCAATCCCGGTGTGTGCAATCAAGGCTACCAAGCTGATACATGCACAAACATGTCGCTATCTAGTCAAAAACAATTAATATTAGTTCCTAATCACCTAAGCAAGCTAGGGTAAATAGGGTGTCGAACCACGAGGAGTATGTGGTCAATGTAACGTGTAACATATTTTATACGATTATGAAGTAATGAACTGTAGTGCTGATCACACAAGCTAATAAGTTTTGGTTTTAATCTTAATTAAGCAAATAATAACTTTCAACAATTAACGAAGGCAAACCACACTCGGTTTAAGTAAGCAAATATACAGTAAAGGCAAACCTTAAGCATCAACAATCTCTAACACACGACACTGGTTATCAAACAGTCTCTACCAGTGTGACTCAACTAAGGGCACTTGTATGCTTCACCATATTCAAACTAGTCAAAACAACCCTATAAGCAATTATCATAGCAACTGGCAAACTAATCGTTCTGATCGAAATAAACCTAAACCAACCGAGTGCATAATAATACCAAACACCAATACTCATAGATTAATAATAAACAATTACAAATCATTCATTCTTAAAATGTGAGAAAAACTGTAAAATACAATACTCTACATCCTGGGTAAGATTCGAGAAGAATAGCTGAACATCGTCATCATAGACCTTCAATTATCATGAGCAAGGCCATCAGGATTGATCAAGAGATGATTGGTAGCCCTGGAATTCACCCAATGTTACCTAAAAGCTGCTGGAAGTTGTAATAACTTATTAGGGTTCGTAAAATAGAAGATATATGTCAAAACCTGAATTTTCACGTTTTTTATGACCATCGCGTATCGCGATGGTCATAGACTTATAACATCGCGTATCGCTACCTAAGAAAACCTTATATTTGGATTCCTCTAATTGATAAACCCAAAATTCATATATTATGGGTCTCGTAACTCATTTTCTAGCCCAGGATATGCTCATTTTACTTCTTGGTCGCGTTTTGTCAACCCATCTTGTTCAATATTAGCATCGGATTATGATTTCTCATCCATATTCTTCCCAATCCTTGTAACACTTCCCAAAACTTCAAATCATGCTTCGTTCTTCCTAAGATATCATTCCATGCTCGTACAAGTCTCCAATTTAGCGTCTTTAACGATTAATGACCCGAAATACAAAAGCACGTATGAAGTACCAAAGTTCGAACAATATACTCAATAAAACTACATAATTAATACACTAATATATATACAAAATATCCGACCATCATCAACAATCACCAAAATACTATCATTGTGTCTTTGAGTAGTGGGGAGTTTGGTAACGAAATCCATGGCTATGTCTTCCCATTTCCAAACGGGTATCGGAGGTTGCTCGAGCAAGCCAAACAACTTTTGATGCTCGGCTTTAACCTTAGCACAAGTGAGGCATTTAGATACATATCCCGCGATATCTTTCTTCATTCTTGGCCACCAAAACATGGGACGAAGATCGACGTACATTTTATTCGCACCGGGATGAATAAAATATCATGACTTATGAGCTTCATCTAGAATGAAAATGCGAAGACCATCACGATCGGGAACCCATAAACGGTCCAAATAGTAGAGTAAGTCGTTACGTTTGGTTTCAAGTTGGAGTTTGGCGCCACACGACATCTCGTCGTATAGTTTACCCTCGGTGACAGAGATGTGTTGTGAGTCGAAGATGCGGTATTGAAGGTCGGATTGTATGGTGACACAATTGAGCATAATACATTTAATATGAATCTTAAGACTAAGAGCATCGGCCACGACATTCACTTTCCCGGGGTGGTAGAGAATTTTGCAATCATAATTGCTTAACAATTCTGTCCATCGTCTTTGTCTCATATTGAGGTCTTTTTGGTCGAAAATGTGTTGTAAACTTTTGTGGTCGGTGAAGACCACACATTTCGTGCCGTAAAGGCAGTGTCTCCAAATTTTACAAGACAAACACGGCCGCACCAAGTTTGAGATCGTGTGTCGTGTAATTTTTCTCGTGAACCTTGAGTTGACGCTAAGCGTAAGTAATGACCTTGTCTCGTTGCATAAGAACACAATCGATACCTTGAATGGAAGCGTCGCAAAAGACAACAAAATCGTCGTTGCCTTCGGGAAGAGCAAAATTTGGATCATTGCAAAGCATTTCCTTTAGAGTTTGAAACGCTTCCTCTTGAGCATAACTCCATTCGTAAACTTTCTCTTTGTGGGTTAGTGCGGTAAGGGGTGAAGCAATCTTCGAAAGGTTGCAGATGAAACGATGGTAATGCCCCGCTAAACCAAGAAATGAACGAACCTCCGTTGGAGAGTAAGGGGTCTTCCAATTTTTTGTAACATCCTAAAATATTCTAATTTTAAATAAAGAAAGTCATATTAAGTTGTCGTGTGTTAATGATTAATTAATATTAAACAAGAAAGGATCATGGACTTGGATTAATTAAGATAGATTAAGGGTAATGGGCCTTAGGTCCATGGGCCTTAAGGAGTATAAATTCCTCCTTAAACCACCCTAAAACCCTAAATCCTCACTTCCTTTCATCCTAATCTCTACACACTCAAAAACACACACATACACTACACCACATACGGTCGCTGAGAGAGAGAGAGCGAGATCTGAGTCCAAACGAACGCTAGTTGGGATTAGATCATTATTATACGAGCTATATACAAGATTGAGAGTTCATAACCAAGTTAAACGAGATCCAAATGAGCACTAAAGGTATGTCTTTTACCTTAAAGTTTACGTTTTTATTAACGTGTAGCCTTGAAACTTAGAACAAGGTTAGATCGGGTGTAAATGGAATGTAAAGTTGTAAACTTGATGTTAGAGACGAACTTAACGAACTAACGGCTGCTATGGCTCGTTTAAAATAAACCCTTAAACCTAGTATTGAACGTTTTAATCTAAAGGTCCAAACTTTACGCATTTTCGGGTCGCGTTCTATCCAAAAATGGCTAAGGGAATGTTTGCGAAAATTATTAACATCTTATCAATATATTACACATTGAAAACAGACTGATTATGGAGGTTTTGGGGTGAGCCGTAGCCGCTGCTGGGTAACTTCGCCCACAGCAAGTTCGCCCAGCAAGTTCACAAGCATAGCAAGTTCGCCAGTCTGACATGTTCGCTTGAACGTATAAGTTCGTCGCTGAACAAGTTCGCCTACTGTGAACTTCGCCTAATACAAGTTCGCCTACTTAACTTCGCTGAATGTTTAACTTCGCCAAGATTAAATTCGCTAAAGCTAAGTTTGCTAACGGATAAGTTCGCTACTGGTTAAGTTCGCTTACACGTATGTCCGCTTACATTATGACCGCTTGCGAATTCAGGAGAGTTAAAATAATAAATTAAAATCCTAATGGAAAATGTGTTAAGACGGTTAATGGAAATAAAATTTTTCCAGGGGCTCTGCCCCTTGGACCCCGCTAGGGGCTGCCGCCCCTAGAACACCGCTGCCAGGGGCGCTGCCCCCGGACCCCCGTTCGTTGCGGGTTATATAAAGATAGAAATACGATATGAGTAGTAATAGTTAATTGATACATGTAAATATTATACAGTTAGCCGTGCACAGCTCAAGAAAGGGATTACGATTAACGGTGAACGTAACCGCATTCAGGTTAGTTTTTAGCCCCATTTCCTTGTTATGTTTTCGGGGCTGTGTGCATACTCGATGTGATAGTTAATACACTTACCTTAAATGGTAAGTGTATGCCATATGTGATAGATATTATGTTAAGATTGTGAATGAAAGCTTGTCGATACGTGAACGATCTTCGGATATTGCACGTGTTGACAAGGAAGGTATGTATATGAAAGCTGAATGTGTATGATATAAATATATGTACGATATATGAGTATGTAATGACGAATAAATAAAGTATATGTATGAGTATGTAAAGATAGTACGAATGAAGATGAAGAAAGAGGAATCAGACCCTAATAATATCTGAGATAGAGAAGATGGGATCAGACCCTTATAATATCTGAGATAGAGAAGTAAAAAGGGATCAGACCCTAATAATATCTGAGATAGACAAGAAAGGAATCAGACCCTAATAATATCTGAGATAGAAAAGGAAGGGATCAGACCCTAATAATATCTGAGATAGAATGGACAGTAAATATATAAAGTATGAACTTAATAAGGTATGTACGCATGTATGAAGGTATGATATAAAAGTAAATTAGTAAAGTAATTATTATGTATCTTCAGATGCATGATTGAAGGTAAGTGAATGTATTGTATGATGTATGATTAACTAGAACTCACTCAGCGTAGCTGACTTTTAGTATGCACGCAGGTGAGTAGGATACGACAGCTGGCGTGAGCGGGACACATGGCAGAAGAATAAAAGCCTGGCATCTGAAGATCTTTAATGTTTTATAAGTTATGTTTTAATTTCGAAAGACAAGAAGAATGTTTTAAGACATGTTTACGATTTGATATGTAATGTTTTATGAAAGTTTTTTATTCCCTGTAAAGTTTTAATTAACTCTGATATTTAGAACTGTGTTTATGAGTAAATCCAACGTCCAAATGTAAGGCACCGGTAACGGGGCCTTACATTTTTAATGGCCTAGATATTAGCGGGATTAACGTGAATACCCTTGTCGTTGACGATGTGGACCAAGAATTGAACTTGCTTTAGCCAAAATTCACATTTGGGGTACTTAGCACTATAGCATATAATTAGAACATGTTGTTCATCACTAACCCCAAATAACCCTAGAATTTCAAATCAGGTTCCATGGTTATAGTTGATTAAAATTGATAAGGGCTTATTGTTAATAGATTAAATATGACCATAATACATGTTTTAATTACTAGTTATGGTAATGAATTAACGGGGAATGAAGAACAATAGGGTTCGACTCTGTCTTGATCTTGAACGACTTTTTGACGGCCGGTATATAAAAATTAAGTTAGGATTTAAATTCTTCTAGTAGTAAGGATGGTGTGGTATCGATTAATTGTATTATAAGCTTGTATTTATAGCGTTACTAGGACGATTAGGTCGCGGCTCATAATTTAGAGAATTTGCTGTTAATTGTTAATGTTTTACAATGTTTAAAGTGTCGGTAGGCTCGTTTTTTGTTAACAAAAGATTTGGTGAGATCAATTTTGTTGATTATGTCGTTAATTACCGATCAAGAAATTTGGGGGGGGGGGGGGTTCGGTCACCGACGGGAGAGGAGAAGGAAAGGAGAGAAATATTTTTTGTTATTTTGCAAGTTGGTCCTTGTGATTTGGGATTGGTGCATAAGGGGATCATTTGTTTGTTAGGGGTTGATTTTGTCCTATTTTCATGGTTAGTATCAATTTAAATTAAAGTTCATAAAAATAAATAGCTACGTAAATAAATATACTAAACAAATGCAGGATTTTTATTGATAACTTGCCCGAATACAAAACGGTCAGGTAACGGTTACAAGATACAAGAAATAGAAAAAAAATCGAAATTTAAAGGTAAGAACTGGACTAAGTTCGCTTTGAAATGTTAATCAAACCTGCATAGTCCTAGAAAAGTACAAACTACAGTCAAATAAATAAATAAATAAAACAATAATCAATTTGTAATGCAAGCTAAATACTATTATACTTATTCCTATGCTAATCAGCTAATGTTATCTAATGTCAATTGATATTGTAAAACTCATCTCAAAATATAAATCAAAATAAGTGGTGAAAGAAATTACATCCTCTACATTAAAATATGCTAGACATTAATTATCGTTGCTAACAAAGTTTAGTAAAATACAAAGCCTCGCCTTGTGTTTGTTTATGCTTCCAAAGTTAAGTAAAATTCCAGCCTCTACAAAGCCTCGCATTGTGTTTGTTTATACTAGACTTCTATCATCGTTGCTAACAAAGTTAAGTAAAATATGCTTCCAGGACGAACACTTCGTCATAGTCAATCTCGTGTTGTTGCATGTATCCTTTCACCACAAGCCTCGCCTTGTATTTGTTTATCGACCCGCCGGGATTCTGTTTTACTTTGAATACCTGTTTTCAAATGATTGGTTTAACTCCTTTTGGCAACCCCGTTAAACTCCACGTCTTGTTTTTCACGATGAATCGATCTCGGCCCGCATCACTTTCATCCACTTGGGATTCGATTTCGCTTCATCAAAACTACTCGGATTATCATTCAATAATAGTAGTTCTTCGAGTTCTTCATTGGGATTTAACTCGCAATCACCAAATTTTATGGGTACGGTTGAAAGGCAAGCGGAAGTTTTAACCGGGGTTTGGATAGCGTCATTCAGTGTTGTATTACTGTTGTTAGCGATTGTTTTGTCGTCGTTGTTGTTGTTTGTGACTAAACAACTACAGTTTGCGACATCGTTGCTGTTGTTTGTAACGAGGCTATCGCTGTTGTTAGCGACAATTTCGTCGTCGTTATTGCTACAGTTTGTTTCGGACCCGAAATCTATTGGCATGCAAACACCTGAAAAATACCGGTTAATTTTGTTTGTAGACAGGTTAGGTTCCCCACACTTAGTCGGATTTTATAAAGCATGTTCGCGTTCTTTATGACCTTCATTAGTAACCTCCCAATGCTATAGTGCATCATTAAGAAGTTACTTCTCATCTGTATATCACAACCCGACTCGGTTGCTTGACTCAAGCTAATCACGTGTAACATCCCAAATTTACGGGACATTTTTAGTTACAGTAAACGTTGAAGTAGACTATAATATATATTATACTTAATGGCTGCGTTAGTTTTATAGTCTAACTATTAGTGACAAGGTTCGTTTCTGGAACAATAAAAAACTTTAAAGTGATAAATGGGGAAATACCAAACTTAACATTAGTGTCCATATAGCAAGTAAGGAACTCTGGGGAGTACTTATGCCAAATGGCATACCTTGAATAATAATAATAATAATAATAATAATAATAATAATAATAATAATAATAATAATAATAATAATAATAATAATAATAAAGGGGGGAAATAATATCAAAGCCTTGATCAAAATTTGTGGGTGGCTACGAGATAGAAGGAGACGAGACTTGGAACCCAAAATTGGGTTGAAATATCTGGATCCATCACTTGCATGTTGATTACTAATCAAGATTACATGTTATTGAAGGTGAAGGTAATCTCTATAACCCTATTTTTGTAGAGGTTGGTAGTACATTGATCAATGTGGTGAAATAAAGATGTTTATATGTTACATTCATGGTCAACTATGTGATCCTCGTTAATTTTTGAAGAATTGTGTCCTTTGTTTGTTGTATTAGCTAAGCTTGTTACTAAGTACATGAATTTTTTAATGGAAAATATAGATCTTCAAGTTGCTAACATGGTTTGGTATGAAAATTTTTATGATAATGATGGCGTTCACAATGTTGATGAGGATGATGTTACTATAATAAGTTAAACATTGACTTCATGACTTGTACAAGCTTACTTGATTTCTAGATGGTTATGTGTTAGTAGGTTCTTAACATTTTTGATAGATTGATACTTGTTAACATAGTGTTTTGGTAAAAAATTGGACTTGTAAGTTGATGTTCGGGTGTATTTTATGTATTTAAATAGTTTATTTCATAGTTTTTTATTTAGTTGTTAGTTAAGACTGTGGTACTTTAAGAATGTTTCTATATTTTGTAGGACTCAAGTTACAATGATCTAAAGTGACCAATTTATAGTACGTTTAATAAAGGTGATCGAGCTAATGGGATATCAAGTTATATACTTGTTAGAAAGTGGAGTTTGCAAGAAAGACAAATAAAAAAAATGTCATAATAATAGTCATGTGGACTTTATACAAGGAACTAAAGTTGGGATGTGCATTAAATCTATTATTATTGTGATGGATTGTGAGGGAATCAATAGGGAATTTGAAAATGAATCATGTGTAACATAGCAGCATCATAATCAAAGAAAATAATTATATTGGGCTTTTTATTTTGGGTTTGGGCTAGAACTCACAAGACACCACATCTTGAGGCGTTTGACTCAAATTTAAAAAAAAAAAAAAATGACAGCAACAACATGAATTGAAAAATTACTACTCAATTCATCATTCAATAACAATAGTACTTGAGTTCTTTATTGGAATTTAACTCGCAATCACCAAATTTTACGGGTATGATCGAAGGGCAAGTAGAAGGTTTAACCGGGGTTTGCATAGCGTCATTCACTGATGTATTATTTCTGTTAGCGACTGTTTTGTCGTCGTTGTTGTTTGAGACTAAACAACTACTATTTGCGACATCGTTGCTGCTGTTTGTAATGAGGTTGTCATTGTTATTGTTGTTAGCGATAGTTTCGTCGTCGCTATTGCTACAGTTTGTTTCGGACCCGAAATTTATTGTCCTGCAAACACTTGAAAACATACTGGGTAATTTTTTTTGTAGACAAGTTGGGTTCCCACATTTAGTAGGATTCTATAAAGCATGTTGTCGTTCCTTATGACCTTCATTAGTAAACTCCCACTACAATTGTGCATATTTACGTAGTTACTTCTCATCCGTGTATCACAACCCGACTCAGTTGCTTGACCCAAGCTTATCACGTTACTCTACAAACCCGGAATATAGTATATATCGGTCATCAGTTTTTGTTCTCCACTATTACCTTTAAAAATAATCGAACCTTTCCTTTTGATCGGTACATACGAATTATCCCCAAACCTTACTCTCGTGACTATTTGTTCGTTTAACTCAGCAAAATAGTCATGGTTTCCAATCAAATGGTTACTTGCACCGTTATCTAAGTGTCATATGCCGGTCTCGCCTGAATCGATATGGTACTTTGTCGGAATTACTTTATCTTCATTAAGGTATACGGTTTCCCAACCTAAGGCGGAAGTGCCGGGGCATGAACTAATTGTTCACAGCTCACAGGGTACTGTCATGCAAGTTAACATCTTTAAATACTATTAAAGCAATACACTTCTTCCACATTGCATTCTACTAGCTTGTCCACCTAGGCCTCCAACTCACCATATTTCCATTCTAGGAGTCTCTCTAATGATGCCACGTGTCATATTAATCACAAACCCAAAATACATAACCCGCTCCATTTTCCATAACCCACAACCAATGCAACCGGTCATTTTTCTCTCTAACCTCTTCACGAACATACTAACCCTAATTCCGCCGCTCATATTCAACTCTAATTCAAGCGGTCATATTCCGACTTCTACATTATTCACCATCAATTTTTTAATCTACCTTGTTATTCTTCACTTCCATATGTGGACAGGTCTCCAATCGTTTGGATTCCGTACAATTCATCGTTTGTTAGAGGAGATGTTATAAGGTTTTTTCCCCTCAATTGATGATTCTTATAACAGATCTATTCTTCGATGAATATATTAAAGGTAATTAACAATCCATTCTTGCGCATATTGGTTTAATAGTATACTAAGATCCGATAAATATATTCCGGCCACTTTGTTTTGTTATAATATCCGATGAATATATTCCAACCACTTTGTTATAAGCATATTTTTATGTTTAATAAGATTTTCCGATGAATTTGTTATTTTTTTGTTTAGTGAATATCAGAATTGAATTTCCGCCAAAATTCTTAATTGTTTTCCAGCCAATTTTTTATTGTTTTGTTTGTCCAATTCTAAAATTTTCCGGCCAGTTTTTTATTGTTTTGTTTGTCCAGTTCTAAAATTATGTCTACTTTATGTTTTTTTTTCGTCCAAATTTTTTATTTTTTATTTACTAAATATTAAGAAACATAATTTTTGTCCAATTTTTAATATTTTTCTGGCGAATTTTGATTCAGTACTCTTTAATGTTTTATTGGGTTATGATCTTTAATCTTTAATTTAATATTCCTGAAATATTAATTATAAAATTACTAATTTTTTATTTACATTTACTAATTATAAATATACTAAATTTAGTAAACTAAATATAATATTGATCTTTAAAATTAAAATACATATTAAATTATATTATTCATATTCCAAATATAATTTGTTCTAGAATTTAATAAAAATATTAATGGACATAACCGATTTCATTATTAGTTGACCTTTTGACTATAATTTGAAATTCAAATTCAAATTATTACTGACTATATTTAAAGGTTTGACTAAATTAACTATAATTAAGAAAATAATTTATCTTTTTATATAAGATTAAATAAGATTATATAACCGTATATAATCATAAAGTTTTTCTAAATTTTTATTAATATTTACTGAATTATAAATTTAGTAAATTTACTAAATCATAATAGTGATTTTTAAAATTAAACTAAAAAGTATAATATTGATTTTCCAAATATAACCTATTCTAGAAGTTTCTAAAAATGTTAATCTACATTAAATTAATCCGTTATTATTCCAGGATTTTATAATTTAATAATAATAATACTAATTGACATTTTTTACAAAAATTTGAAATTCAAATATATTTAAAGGTTTGACTATAATAACTATAACTAGGGTATAGCCCATGTTACACACGGATGGAAAAACATGTCAACAAACATAACGAACTTAAACAACAAATTCAAGCACACAAAACGTTAACCATTTACAATGTCTAGATATTAAAAGTTTAAGGTTAAAATAAGTTAGTGTACACCAAACCACGAAAAAACATCAACAAAAGACCTAAACATGTTCTTTCATATTAAACTATCATCAAATTCTTCAAATAATCTAACAAAAGAAACTCATGTTGCTTCACCACCTGAAAAATTATAAAAAAATATAATCCAAATTAAATATACCATTAAAATAAAAACATGTTTAATAATGAAAGCTCGTGTTACACACGGATGAAAGTTATAAAAATAAAAAAAAAATATAACATGTAATACGTAAATTGAGTTATATTATATAATGATTTTTATTTATGACTTTTACAATAAGTTTTTGATATATTTATACACTATTAGTTATAAGCTATAATTTGCAAACCAAATCTTACTGTTTGATTTATTTTAAAACAAAACATTCATATCGATATTATTATACATTTTATGTGTATAAAAATAGTTTTTAGAAAAAAGGTTGTCACATATTAAAAAATGTCTTTGTATAATGTTGGAAGAATTGGAGAGAAAGACTCAAACAGTAATGTAAAATTTTGAATATTTTTCAATGGCTAGTAACATATGTATAATACGCGTGAAAAATTGTATATAAATATATATAGAGACAATGATAATAATAATAATAATAATAATAATAATAATAATGAATTGATAGTGTAATATATATAAGAACAAATAATTTTACATTCATTATAAGGTATTACATTATTGTTTTTATTAAAACAAAATAACATAAAATGCTAACTTAAAACATCTTTCTAAATTAATCCATGAAGTCAAAAAGATATATCAATAACTACATCATGATATATGAAGTCATAAAGTCTTGTTTATTAAACAATAATCGAAATATAAAGAAATGTGTTGTAATTTTTTATACTTACAAATAAGAAAACTAAAATGACTACAAAATCAAATTCAATGTATTGTTAATAAGAGAAAGAAATGTCAAATACAATTCACAAACTATAAAAAAATCATAAATCTCTATGTACATCATTGGAATAAAAGAATGAATTATATGATAAAAATTATATAGAGATAGTCATTATATTATCATACAGTTAATAATAGAAGTTATTTGACAAAATTATTACATGGTTTTTATTTATAGATGATTTAGATAAACTTTGTAAGGATGTGATTGAATTAATTATGATGTCAGTTTTTGTCTAAATCTGATTATTAAATTTGAATAATAGAGTGTGTAAGTTTCGGTTTAATTTAAATATTCATATTTTGTCAAATATGGTTACGAAATGAATCTGAATATTAAATTTGAATATTAAAGTGTGTAAGTTTCGGTTTAATTAAATATTCATATTTTGTCAAATTTGGTTACGAAATGATTTATAGATGAAAAATGAATATGTCTTTTTAGTTAAAAAAATAGTATAACTTAAAAGTAACTTGTGACGACACGAATTCATACCGAACAAATTTAATTCTCTTTTAAAATTAACACAACACGTTTCGAAATAATTACAAAATTTTAAAAAAAATGGTTAATTAGTCAACTTCAAAAAATCATGGAAATATTTTTTATTTTTGAAACATCGATATCGGGAGGTTTATTTTAGAATTTAATTTTGACATTTAGACATAATAAAAATAATCAAATATAAGAAAATGGAAAGCTTGTTGAGATTGAAGATTATGGAAAGCTTTAAAAGTTTGTGTTTATATTGTAAAATTCCATAAGTGACTATTTAAAATTTGAAATTTAAATATAAATTCGAAATGATTTATTTAAATCAACAACTTATTATATTTTTAGTAACTTAAAAGTAACTTATAATGATGATTCTAATTTGAATTTCGAATAGAAGATTGAAAATATTAATTTGGAGGTTTATTTTTAGACATTAATTTTAACATTTAAGCGTAATTAAAAATGATCAGTTATAAACAAATGGAAAGTTGGTTGACATTGAAAAATATGGAAAGCTTTAGAAGTTAGTTAGTAATTAGTCAAGTTTAGTATTTAATCGAAAATAAATATGTTATGAATGTTAATTATTTATTAATTAAGAATATTAAGAAACAAAGATAATACTTATATTTCGGTCAACCTACGTATTTGAAATCATTAATGCTGGAATTCGGTAATAATGCTGGAACATATTTTAGGCATAAAAAAAGCTATACTTTTATGCGTATTTAATATTATTAATTATGTCATCAGTATTAAGCAAAATTTAAGTAACAGAGACTTGTATTTTAAGTAAGATTTTAAAGAAAAGTCAAATGACTATCTTCATTTAAAATTTAAATATCAATTGAAATCATTAATTTTATTTTAAAAGGTAATTCGGTAAAAAAACTGGAAAAAGGTTCTATGTAAAAAGTATATTAAAAAAAAGAATGACACTTTTAAAATTGATAGAAATTTTCAATAACATCCACACATGTTAACAATCAAAACATGTTTACAATTAATAGAAATAGGATAGTACCCGTGTTACACACAGGTGTAACATATTTAAAATGTAATATATATATAACATCATATAAATATATTGAAATGCAAATGTCGTATTTATAAATTATTATAATCTTACATGAATTATAAGTTTGAATAATTTAAGAACCAAAAGGGATTTATTTTAACCAATAATTTTACATAATTAACATTGATAATATAATCTTGAATTCGAATTCGAATTCAAATTCAAATAGAATCGTGCAACAATTAATTGGTACTTTAATGGAATTCTAAAAAAGGTTGGAAAGAATTTTGAGATTGGAAAACTTTTAATGCGAGATTTTTAACTTCAAAACGGAATAATTAACATAACAATTCAAATTTAACAAACTTTAACATTGTATTATGGCGATACTGCAAAAAAATAACAAACAAATACAAGAAAATATCAATACTTTACAAATTAAAAACCAAGAGAAATTAAAAAACGGGTTAACTAAAATACAATCATAATGACCAAAACAAACACAATCAATCTACTCTCAATCAAATACTTTTTCCATGCAATTAGCCAATTTACCAAGTTGGGCAGCCATAAGCTGAAATTATTAAGAATAAATTAATATTAGATATACTGAACTATTAAAAAACAAATCAGTAAGAATTATCAATGGATGTAATCGGAATAATTATCATAATAATTCCGATAAGAAAATAAATCAACAATATTTTCGTATATCTCAAAACCTTCAACATGTCAATTGAATCTTGGAGTTTGATGTAGAACCTATATAGATTATAGTAAAATTAGATTACAATTAGAAAGAATACAAAAAAACAAAGTGGAAAGAAATTGAAATGACAATGAAAATAACCTGAAAGTTATAAAACAACCATTGTTATAGGTATAAGACATTACCGGAAAAACTTAACGGAAAAACGTAAATACGTCCACATAATAGCTTCATCGCAGTTTTTGATTTACAACCTAAACTGATTTTAATAAAATCAGTTGACAATGAAAATAAAGATAAAAAAGGTTATAGGAAACAATAACCGGAAGAAAATATAATGTTGTCGGAATTACATATATCAAGAATCAGAAGTTTGTTATAAAATATAAACTTACCGGAAAACGATTAATACAAATCTAGATATAGATTAGCCGGAATATATGAGAGGAAGGAAAAATATAAAATTTCAAATAAATGTAAAACAACCATTGTTATAGGTATAAGACATTACCGGAAAAACTAATCGGAAAAACTTACCGAAAAACGTAAATACGTCCATATATTAGCTTTATCGCCGTTTTTGATTTACAGCCTAAACTGATTTTAATAAAATCAGTTGACAATGAAAATAAAGATAAAAAGGTTAGATGAAACAATAACCGGAAGAAAATATAATGTTGCCGGAAATACATATATCAACAATCGGAAGTTTATTATAAAATATAAAATTACTGGAAAACGATTAATACATATCTAGATCTAGAGTAGCCGGAATATATGAGAGGGTGAAAAGAGATCCGGCTAATAGAGAAAGAGAGAAAAATATGTTTAGGGCAAAAAACTATGAATTATTAAGGTTTAAATATAGGGTGTTTGGCCAACATGACACGTGACAGCATAATAGAGAATATGTGAATAGAAAGTTGCTGACTGGATTACACATGTGGATAGCCTAGAAGAAGACCATGTGTACAATTGTATTGCTTTAATAGTATTTAAAGATTAATGAAAGAGTTTATGTTTTTTATTATTGTTATTATTATTTCATTCCTAAATTAAGCAACGTATTATTATTAAATATTAAATGATTTTTGTAAGGCCCCGAACCCGGTGACCCTACTTTCGTGTTGGATTTACTCATAAACACAGTTCTAAATATCAGAGTTAATTAAAAACTTTACGCGGAATATAAAACATTCATAAAACATTACATATCAATTCATAATCATGTCTTAAAACATTCCTCTTGTCTTTCAAAATCAAAACATAACTTATAAAACATATCAGATCTTCAGATGCCAGGCTTTAGTCTTCTGCCATGTGTCCTCCACTCAAGCCAGCTGTCTCATCCTACTCACCTGCGTGCATACTAAAAGTCAGCTACGCTGAGTGAGTTCTAGTTAATCATACAATACCATACAATACCTTATTACATACATACGTACTTAACCTCATAACTTTCTTTCATACACACATAAGTACTCATACCTTCATTCTTACTTACATACTTTCTTTCTTACTTACATACTTTCTTTACATTCATAATCATACGTTTTTAAGAGCCTTTCGCCCTATAACCTCACAGATATTATAAGGGTCTGGTCCCTAACATCACAGATATTATAAGGGTCTGGTCCCTAACATCACAGATATTATGAGGGTCTGGTCCCTATCCTCACAGATATTGTAAGGGTCTGGTCCCTAACATCACAGATATTATAAGGGTCTGGTCCCTAACATCACAGATATTATAAGGGTCTGGTCCCTTGTTTTCGAATATTAGTAGGGTTCGATTCCCTCTTCGTTACCATACAACCATACATCATACCTCGAGTATTATTAGGGCTCGGTACCCTTTTCGTAACCATACAACCATACAACCGTCATTTCCTTCTTTTATTAACTTTATTACGTTCATACACATAAACATACATATCATACTTGCCATATTTATAACGTTACAACCTGACAGTACGTGCAATATCCGAAGATCGTTCACGAACCATCAAGCAATCATTCATACATATCACATATATCACATATGGCTTTATAACGTTACAACCTGACAGTACGTGCAATATCCGAAGATCGTTCACGAACCATCAAGCAATCATTCATACATATCACATATATCACATATGGCATACACTTATCACTTAGGATAAATGTATTAACAACACATCAAGTATGCACACAGCCCCGAAAACATAACAAGGAATGGGGCTAGAAACTCACCTGGATCCTGTTACGCTCGCCGTTGATCGTAATTCCTTTCTTTAACTGGGCTCGGCTAACTGTATAATATTTACACATATCAATTAACTACTACTACTCGTTTTGTATTTCTATCTATATATGACCCACAACGAACGGGGGTCCGGGGGCAGCGCCCCTGGCAGCGGGGTTCTAGGGGCGGCAGCCCCTAGCGGGGTCCAAGGGGCAGAGCCCCTGGCTGGGGTTAAGCTGCCAGGTCAGCTTGGAAAAATTTTATTTTCGATAACTGCCTTAACACATTTTCCATTAGGTTTTTAATTTATTTTCTAAACGAACTTCACTTCAGGCGAAGTTAAACCTCGGGCGAACTTGGCTTCAGGCGAAGTTACACCTCGGGCGAACTTGGCTTCAGGCGAAGTTACACCTTAGGCGAACTTGGCTTCAGGCGAAGTTAAACCTTAGGCGAACTTGGCTTCAGGCGAAGTTATCCTTAGGCGAACTTGGCTTCAGGCGAAGTTATCCTTAGGCGAACTTGGCTTCAGGCGAAGTTATCCTTAGGCGAACTTGGCTTCAGGCGAAGTTATCCTTAGGCGAACTTGGCCGTAGGCGAAGTTATCCTTAGGCGAAGTTACGCTTGAAGGCGAAGTTCATCAGGCGAACTTAATCTTGCAGGCGAAGTTATCGCGCTGCAGATCTGTTTGCCCATAACTCCTTCGTTTCTTAGCCAAATAACTCGATTTTGGTACCCACGGAATCGTATGATCGGCGCCTACAAATCCCAACCATCAAATCGGCCTAAAATCGACGTTTTAGGGGTCCGATTTGGGCAGTTTGGGTTTCGGGTCCGGTTAACCCATCCAATCCTAACCATTTACAGTAATAATAGCTTTGTTGGATTGTTCTTACCTTACCAACTCAGATCTATCAACAAAATCTCGGGTTTCGGCTTCGAATCTTGATCGGTTAGTATGTGTGTTTTGAGGAGTGTGTGGAGTGTGTGTGGAGTTTGGTGAGAAATGAGATATTTTGGGATTTTGGGGGTATTTATATCCCTGAAATCCCATTCTCATTTATCCTATCTCAATTAATCCAAGTCCATGACCCGCTCCTACTCGATATTAATAATTAAAACGCGAAATCACTAACATAACTTTCTTTATTCAACATTATAAATTTTAGGATGTTACAAGTCTTCCCCCCTTAAGGAGGTTTCGTCCCCGAAACCTAACTATTACATAAACAAACTAGGGTAAAACTTGCGCATCTCATCCTCGGCTTCCCAAGTAGCATCTGATCCCTTGCGGTGTTTCCATATTACTTTTACCAAAGGTATAGTTTTGTGACGAAGCTGCTTCTCCTTGCGATCAACGATCTTTATCGGTTGCTCGATGTAGTTCAATTGTTCATCAACCTCAATGTCCATTAATGGCACGTGAGACGTGTCATCAGCTAGACACTTCCTCAGATGAGAAACATGGAAGGTTGAATGAATTCCTTCTAACTCATCGGGTAAATCCAGCTTATAAGCTACTTCCCCCACACGATACAAAATTTTAAATGGTCCAATGTACCTCGGACTTAGCTTCCCTCTCTTTCTAAAACGGATAATTCCTTTCCAAGGCGAGACCTTAAGCATCACATAGTCGCCAACGTTAAACTCAATTGGTCGTCGTCGCTTATCTGCATAAGACTTTTGTCTGTCTTGAGCGGCTTTCATTCTTGCTTTGATCTGATCGAACTTTGAAGACGTTTCTTGAACCACTTCTAGGCTTCCCATTTCTTTCTGACCAATCTCACCCCAACACACCGGGGTTCTACATCGTCGACCGTAAAGCATCTCAAACGGTGGCATACCAATACTCGAATGGTAACTGTTGTTATAGGAGAACTCTGCCAGATGCAGATGATCATCCCAACTTCCACCAAAATCTAAAACGCAAGCACGTAGCATATCCTCAAGGGTTTGGATCGTCCTTTCAGACTGTCCATCGGTTTGAGGATGATACGCCGTACTGATGTTCAACCTCGTCCCCATAGCTTCATGAAATTTCTTCCAGAACCTCGAAGTAAACCGAGTGTCCCTATCAGACACGATCGATAACGGTACTCCATGCTTGGTTACCACTTCCTTGATGAACAAGCTTGCTAACATTTCTGACGAGATGGCCTCTCGTATGGGCAGAAAGTGAGCACTCTTGGTCAAACGGTCCACAATCACCCAGATGGTATCATGTTGCTTAGCTGTACGAGGTAGCTTAGTTATGAAATCCATGGTGATGTGTTCCCATTTCCACTCAGGTATCTCTAGCGGTTGCATCTTCCCATAAGGCTTTTGGTGCTCGGCTTTGACTTGTAAGCAAGTTAAGCACTTACTAACATAATCCACTACATCGTTCTTCATTCCTGGCCACCAGTAATCTCTTTTCAAGTCTTGGTACATCTTTGTAGCTCCTGGATGGATTGAGTACCTTGACTTATGAGCTTCATCTAAGATTCGACTTCTAAGATCACCATGGCGTGGGATCCGCATACGGTCGAACCTAGTCTTAACTCCATGAGTGTTTTCCATCAACTCATCTTGCTGGCCATAAATCCTTTCTTTCTTTACTAACCCTTCGTCTACTAACACTTCTGACTGCACTTTGATGATTTCTTCAAAAAGACTTGAGTTCATGATCAACTTGTATGACTTCACGGTTGCAAGGACTTCCTCATTCTTACGACTTAGCGCATCAGCGACCACGTTAGCTTTACCGGGGTAATACTTAATCTCACAGTCGTAATCCTTTATCAATTCTAACCATCTTCTCTGCCTCATGTTCAATTCTTTCTGCTCGAAAAAGTACTTTAAACTCTTATGATCTGTATAGATAGTACACTTAGTACCGTACAGATAATGCCTCCATATCTTAAGAGCATGCACTACGGCTGCTAACTCCAAATCATGCGTCGGATAAGTACTCTCATGGACCTTCAACTGTCTAGACGCGTAAGCTATCACCTTCCCTCGTTGCATCAACACGCAACCTAACCCTTGATGCGAGGCATCAGCACACACAACGAAATCCTCGTCACCATCGGGTAGAGCAAGGATTGGAGCTTGCGTGAGTCTTCTCTTTAATTCTTCAAAGGCTTCTTCTTGAAATTTTCCCCAACTGAATACTATCGACTTTCGGGTCATACCGGTCAGCGGTGCGGCTATCTTGGAGAAACCTTCGATGAATCTCCTGTAGTAGCCTGCTAACCCTAAGAAGCTTCGTATATCAGTCGGATTCTGCGGAGTCCTCCAATTCGTTATCGCTTCAATCTTAGCCGGGTCCACGGTTATCCCCTCCGGATTAATCACGTGACCTAAAAATTGCACTTCTCTTAACCAGAACGCGCACTTCGAAAACTTGGCATACAACTTCTCTTTCTTCAGAGTCTCCAGTACCTCTCTCAGATGCTCAGTATGTTCAGATTCGTTCTTTGAATAAATCAATATATCGTCAATGAAGACGATAACTGACTTATCCAACATCGGCCGACACACCCTATTCATCATGTCCATAAATGCTGCAGGAGCATTTGTTAGACCGAATGACATTACGAGGAACTCGTAGTGTCCATACCGCGTTCGGAACGCTGTCTTAGGGATGTCTACCTCTTTCACCTTCAGCTGATGGTAGCCTGATCTGAGATCTATTCGTGAGAACCAACTTGCACCTTGCAGTTGGTCAAACAGATCATCAATCCTTGGCAAAGGATATCTATTCTTTACCGTAAGCTTATTCAACTCACGATAGTCTATGCACATTCTCATACTTCCATCCTTCTTTTTCACAAACAAAACCGGTGCGCCCCACGGAGAAACACTCGGTCTGATAAAACCCTTGTCGAGGAGTTCTTGCAGTTGGGACATCAATTCCTTCATCTCGGACGGTGCTAGACGGTAAGGCGCTTTCGCGACGGGCTGGGCTCCTGGTACTAGATCTATCTGAAATTCTATCGCTCAGGTGGCAACCCCGGAAGATCCTCAGGGAATACTTCTGGGTAGTCGCGCACAATAGGAACATTCTTCATTTCTTTCGTCTCGGCCGTAGCGTTGACAACATACGCCAGGTAGGCACCGCACCCTCGCCTTAACAAACCCTCGGCTTTTATCATCGAAATGACATTAAGTCCATAACTCTCCTTATCACCATAAACCGTCACCGCACTATCATCCAATGACTTTAACCTTAACATCTTACTTTTACATACTATCTGAGCCTCAAACTCAGACAACCAATCCATACCCAAGACTACATCGAACCCTCCTAAGGCCATAACATACAAAGTAACAGGGAACTCATGTCCCTCTAACACTATCTTACAATTCTTAACCATTTTTGTTATTTTCACCGAAGTGTCACTTGCGGTTTCTACTACAAAAGTTTCCGACACTCGGCAGCCTTTCATTTTAGCTAGTTTACTAAACGCCGTAGCTACAAAACTTCTAGTCGCACCAGAATCAAATAATACAGAAGCGGAAACATCGTTCACTAGAAACGTACCTGTGACGACATCCGGAATCTGCCTGGCTTGTTCCTGGGTCAGCATGTAGGCTCTAGTTCTGGGCCTAGCTTGATCGGCATCCTTCTTTCCACTACCTCCAGCTACACCTTCAGTGCACTCCCTTGACATATGGCCTGTCTTGCCACATTTGTAACATGCTGGCTTCGCACTGCACTCATTGGCATAATGCCCTACCTTCCCGCACTTATAACAGGCATTCGACCCCATTCTGCATTCCCCACCATGAGCCTTTCCACATTTGAGACAAACATTAGAACTTTTACCCCACTTGCACTCACCACCATGCCTCTTTCCGCAGGTCTTACACGATCTCTTCTCCCACACTTTCTGTTTCTTATCCTTGGAGTTCCATAACTGAGTACCGGGTCGTTTAGCAGGAGTGACCCCTTTCTTCTCTTTCTCTTCGTCCCTTTCCACCCTATCATCCGCGGCCACGTCAGCATAGACCATTTCCGCGAGTCCAACAGCCGAATCAAAAGTAGCAGGTTGAATCGCCCTGACTAACATGCGGACCTTTTGTGGCAACCCCCTCACATAACATTTGATTCTCTTGACCTCAGTGTCAACCATGTCAGGCACCAACCTAGATAGTCGGTTGAACTCCGTGGTATACTCACGATGCGTCATCATACCGGCTTTTAAATTCTGGAACTTCATCTCCGTTCTTTCAACCTCGGCATCTGCACAGAACTTCTTCATTACCAACTCTTTCAAATCTTCCCACTTCATCGCTCTGATCTCATCCTTAGTCTTTCTCTGCTCCACACTTTCCCACCAATACATAGCCTCATCTACGAATGACTGAGTAGCATAACCCACAGCTTGGTCGGGACGGCATTCGCTAATGCGGATAACCTTGTCCATAGCGGTTATCCACTGGAGAGTAGCGATTGCGTCTCCTAAACCAGTCAGCTTAGGCGGGTCACAACCTTTGAAGGACTTATAGCTGCACCCACCTTGTCCTCCTCTCCTATCATCGACTTTCACAGACTTATCCCCACTCGAGGCCCCTCTTTCACCTTCCCCATCCTTTCTACCATCACCACCCGCCCCTTCAGCAGTTCGCTCACGGCTTCCAGCAGATCCTTCGGGATTCAGGTTCTTCACAGCAGCAACTACAGCCTGAACGATGGCTGCTTGAACTGCAGGGCTAAGTTGAACTTCCTCGTTGTTGTTCTGGTCTCCTCCAGCTGCGCTTCCTTCATCTTCGGTGTGGGAAGCTTCTTCCACCGAGGGTTGCCGGACAAGACGAGGCCTGCCACGACGCCCAGTGCGACCCCCAGTTTCAACAAATTCTCCGGCTCCAGCCATTAGTATTCTAAAGGGGAAAACACAAACATCATCACTCAAGGAACTATCTAGTACAAGGATAGTAAGGCTAACAGGTAATAACAGTGGCCAGTTGTGATTAGCTGATCACGTTACTTTCCGTGTCCTATACACTTCCTTTTATGAGTCTATTTGTGCTGGTTCTACTTAAGTAGTTAGTCAATTCAAACAATCAATTATTCCTATCCGTACCATTCTCATATCTTTTCTTTCTCATTAACGTATATCATTTAATCATACCTTTCACCTTTACTGATCTTACTTGAGCGACACATGGCATTCTTGAACTGGCATCTTCTTTCTTTTCTTACTTAAATCCCATTCTCTGTTCGAGTCTAAGCATGTAGGATGCTTAAATCTCTCGAACTTTGCTCTGATACCAACTTGTAAGGCCCCGAACCCGGTGACCCTACTTTCGTGTTGGATTTACTCATAAACACAGTTCTAAATATCAGAGTTAATTAAAAACTTTACGCGGAATATAAAACATTCATAAAACATTACATATCAATTCATAATCATGTCTTAAAACATTCCTCTTGTCTTTCAAAATCAAAACATAACTTATAAAACATATCAGATCTTCAGATGCCAGGCTTTAGTCTTCTGCCATGTGTCCTCCACTCAAGCCAGCTGTCTCATCCTACTCACCTGCGTGCATACTAAAAGTCAGCTACGCTGAGTGAGTTCTAGTTAATCATACAATACCATACAATACCTTATTACATACATACGTACTTAACCTCATAACTTTCTTTCATACACACATAAGTACTCATACCTTCATTCTTACTTACATACTTTCTTTCTTACTTACATACTTTCTTTACATTCATAATCATACGTTTTTAAGAGCCTTTCGCCTTATAACCTCACAGATATTATAAGGGTCTGGTCCCTAACATCACAGATATTATAAGGGTCTGGTCCCTAACATCACAGATATTATGAGGGTCTGGTCCCTATCCTCACAGATATTGTAAGGGTCTGGTCCCTAACATCACAGATATTATAAGGGTCTGGTCCCTAACATCACAGATATTATAAGGGTCTGGTCCCTTGTTTTCGAATATTAGTAGGGTTCGATTCCCTCTTCGTTACCATACAACCATACATCATACCTCGAGTATTATTAGGGCTCGGTACCCTTTTCGTAACCATACAACCATACAACCGTCATTTCCTTCTTTTATTAACTTTATTACGTTCATACACATAAACATACATATCATACTTGCCATATTTATAACGTTACAACCTGACAGTACGTGCAATATCCGAAGATCGTTCACGAACCATCAAGCAATCATTCATACATATCACATATATCACATATGGCTTTATAACGTTACAACCTGACAGTACGTGCAATATCCGAAGATCGTTCACGAACCATCAAGCAATCATTCATACATATCACATATATCACATATGGCATACACTTATCACTTAGGATAAATGTATTAACAACACATCAAGTATGCACACAGCCCCGAAAACATAACAAGGAATGGGGCTAGAAACTCACCTGGATCCTGTTACGCTCGCCGTTGATCGTAATTCCTTTCTTTAACTGGGCTCGGCTAACTGTATAATATTTACACATATCAATTAACTACTACTACTCGTTTTGTATTTCTATCTATATATGACCCACAACGAACGGGGGTCCGGGGGCAGCGCCCCTGGCAGCGGGGTTCTAGGGGCGGCAGCCCCTAGCGGGGTCCAAGGGGCAGAGCCCCTGGCTGGGGTTAAGCTGCCAGGTCAGCTTGGAAAAATTTTATTTTCGATAACTGCCTTAACACATTTTCCATTAGGTTTTTAATTTATTTTCTAAACGAACTTCACTTCAGGCGAAGTTAAACCTCGGGCGAACTTGGCTTCAGGCGAAGTTACACCTCGGGCGAACTTGGCTTCAGGCGAAGTTACACCTTAGGCGAACTTGGCTTCAGGCGAAGTTAAACCTTAGGCGAACTTGGCTTCAGGCGAAGTTATCCTTAGGCGAACTTGGCTTCAGGCGAAGTTATCCTTAGGCGAACTTGGCTTCAGGCGAAGTTATCCTTAGGCGAACTTGGCTTCAGGCGAAGTTATCCTTAGGCGAACTTGGCCGTAGGCGAAGTTATCCTTAGGCGAAGTTACGCTTGAAGGCGAAGTTCATCAGGCGAACTTAATCTTGCAGGCGAAGTTATCGCGCTGCAGATCTGTTTGCCCATAACTCCTTCGTTTCTTAGCCAAATAACTCGATTTTGGTACCCACGGAATCGTATGATCGGCGCCTACAAATCCCAACCATCAAATCGGCCTAAAATCGACGTTTTAGGGGTCCGATTTGGGCAGTTTGGGTTTCGGGTCCGGTTAACCCATCCAATCCTAACCATTTACAGTAATAATAGCTTTGTTGGATTGTTCTTACCTTACCAACTCAGATCTATCAACAAAATCTCGGGTTTCGGCTTCGAATCTTGATCGGTTAGTATGTGTGTTTTGAGGAGTGTGTGGAGTGTGTGTGGAGTTTGGTGAGAAATGAGATATTTTGGGATTTTGGGGGTATTTATATCCCTGAAATCCCATTCTCATTTATCCTATCTCAATTAATCCAAGTCCATGACCCGCTCCTACTCGATATTAATAATTAAAACGCGAAATCACTAACATAACTTTCTTTATTCAACATTATAAATTTTAGGATGTTACAATTTTGATTAACTTTGAATATTGAAATCTTAAATTTATTATATAATAATACATTCTAAATATACATTTTGAACATAATCAATCGTTTATTTTAGGGAAAAAAAGATTTACAACAAGCTGCTATAATTATATTCAAACTTGTTGTTTAGTCAAATATTCAGTTACATACTATATGCTAATTGATATCATTTAAAATTTACAATTATACCTAAATTATTTCTAATCTATATTCAGTTATTATCTATAAATATATTGCCTTGATTTATGCATGTTGTTACGTCTAATATAAATTTCATTTATAACAATATCTATGTTACGAACTTTAACAAAAATAAACTATTGTCCAATCAATATATAACATACATGATGAGTAATGTAAATAACCAAATGACCCATTTTCTTTTTTTGTTATGTAGTAGGCACGCGGAGTTGGTGAAGATGACCCATTTGGATGGGATGACACAAATATCTCCATTAGTTCATAGCAAAGGTTATGGTTCGCATAACCCTCTATATCTATTGGTCATGTTGTGTTGTATCATTCGATTATAATAACAAAAACAGTTCCATCTTGATTTATATTTTTTGTTTGGAATTTAATTGCATTTCAAAATTTTATTATCTTTATGTTCTTTTTGGTTTCTCGTGCAGAATGGACCTTGTGAAACAAATGCTGCAATTGAATTCTTTATGAATAATTTTCAAGTAAGTCTATATATCTGTACTATATTATTTACATTTTATTTGGTTTATTCTTATATTTGTTTAGCAAGTCTCATAAAGCAGAGTTTTCCCATCGATCAAAATCTTTGCTCACATCTTTAGATATGTATATGATGATATCATTAATTTTGAGAATTTGGTTGAACTCATTTACAATTTTCTATTACTAGGCAATGGGCAACTTCAAACTTAAAATATGTGCAACAATTCAACGTCCACTGCATGTACGAATTAGAAACATGGTTTTTTATTACATGTTTTTATTATTTATTATTTTAGAAACATAAACAACTTTGAGTGGCTTAAATGGTACTGCTTGGAATGATGCATAAGCCTTTTGATTTCAAAGTTTTTAAAGTCTGACATTGGTAAATCTAGAAAGCTAGCCTTGGATTTCTAATTGTTTAAAACTGGATGGTTTGCCCATAACTGGTAAACGTATCGGGCCACCTTTTCGTTTTCAAAATCAACATATTTTATTATTTATTATTTATCTCAATTAAACTAATTATGAATTTCTTACAATTATATTATTAACAGTCTCTAATTATCTAGATATTGTTATATGAGAAAAGATTGTTAAGGTGTTTATTCGTGATCTGAAAGTTAATATGAAATATAAAAAATCATAATCAAATTTCATTACAAAACATAAGATTTTTTCAAAATGATATTTTGATATAACGTAAAAATTTTCATTTAGTATTTGAATTTTTCTGTAATTTTTGTCCGTGTGGTAAACGGTTCTCCAATTCACTAACCTATGTTAAAAATTCAACAAAGTAATTTTAAAAGTTAATTTGTTTTTATTTATTTTATTTTACAACCAAACCTTAGTCTTTGTAAATTTAGCTTTTGTAATACATGTTAAACATTCACTAACCTATGTTAAACATTCAACAAAGTAATTTAAAAGTTGATTTAGTAATACATGTTCAAACTAATTAATATAGTCTATAGTCTATCTCATATAAAAAAATCTTTTATATAACTGATTTTTGATTATTTTGTTAAGGTTAACACAAGTAGTACATGGTCAAACTGTTTAAAGTTTCTAATTAGTTTATTTTGTAACTTTTAGATTTGTTACTTGTATTTAACAACTTTATTAATATTAAAATGTTACTCATTAATAAACATGTTATTATGTTAATTGTATATTTAATTTGGATGCTATTGTTTTATTATATTTTCAGGTGGTGAAACAAAATGAGTTTCTTTTGGTAGAATGTTTGAAGGAGTTGATGGTGGTTTAATATGAAAGAACATGTTTATGTCTTTTATTGATGTTTTTTTGTTGTTCGATGTACATTAACTTATTGTAACTTTTAATAACTAGACAATGTAAATGGTTAACGTTTTGGTCCGAAGGTTTGAAAAAGTTTTGTGTTGCTTGAATTTGTTGTTTAAATTTATTATCGTTGTTGACAAGTTTTTTCACCCATGTGTAACACGGGCTATACCCTAGTGTGACAATATATAATTTATTTATTTAATAACAAGTAACATTTATGTACATCAAGTATAAAGAAATTACAAAACAAGATAAAATAATTCATAAATAAGTTTTAATCCTAAAAGTCATCTCTATGTGATCTTCATCTTGATAAACAATCCAATTGATAACCTGCAAATGCGTACAAAATATATATTTTTGTCAACAACACATGCTGAGTAAGTTGATCACCAGTTTTTAATTAAAATATAATAATATAAAAATAAAGAGAAAAACTATTATATGTGAGTATAAACAATCAAATCATTGAGCAAATAATGAGTGTCGGTAAAACCATTGTCATGCGAATCGAACATTGGCTACTATGACATGGTGTGATAAATGAGAGTGTTGGTGAAACCATTGCCATGAGAATCAAGTTTTGGCCACTACGACGGTCGTATGATCATACTATAATGTGATTATGATGGACCTCTCCGAATGCGATAAAATAAACAAATAAACATGTTAACAAATAGCAAATAGTCATTCAATTGATGCACACACAAAGATCACAATTTGCTAATGAGTATATAATAATTTATATAAGTAATTAACAGGTATGCATAAGTCCCCAAAACATTTGAAAATAAGTAGAATAGGGAAGTGATTACTCACCTTAATATTCAAGCGAGTTAACGATAAAATAAATATATATTAAACGAGTCCCGAGCCTTAAGCGAGCCGACGGATCCAACACAAAAAGGCCTGGAAATTTGATACAGTAAACTATTATTAAAAAAGAGTACATATCCGCTGGAATCAGATCAAGCAGATGTATAAAAAAGTTATGAGATTTTAACGATTTAAGTGAGCTGGTACTGTTCATAATCTGAATTTCGATTCGTAAGTCGGGTTCTGACCAGTACACTCAAAATTTCAAAACAAAAATAAAAGTCTTCTGGCCCGAAATCTAATTCCGATCAGAAGATAGAGAAAACAGATTGTTAAATATTTTGACTATTATGCCCTAAAACGGGCCAGAGAGAAATTGGCCGACAAAACCCCATTAATCAGTATTATTGATTGAGGGCTTTTATTAGTTAGAAAAAATAAACATTTTTCATGAAGACAACTTACCCGAAAAGATTACGTAACAATGAGAATACACGAGTCAAAGGGTCTTGAAGCTTGGAAGTCAAACTGTACAATGAAGATTCTTAGATAATACACCATGAAAACAATATGCACGATTTTTTAAGAGATAGGGGCTGGGTTTGCAGAGATATTTAGGGTTTCTTGATAGGTTGGTTATAATAATGAGACTCATAATTGATTTATTTGGTAAACGGGCTCGAATAGGAAACGATATAATCAATAAATGACAGAATTGTGTAAAATAACATGGGGGTTTCGAGATTAAGAGATGGTGGATGATGTTTTTAATAATATTTTAGGGTTTTATGATGTGTGGTTAATTAAAACATCCCAAAATCGTTTATTAGGTAATTGCTTGTTTAAGGAAACCGACTAAGCTTATTATAACAAAATCGAACCAATTAATAGTCAAAATTCGTTTTTATTATTAGAGGTAAGAATATTGACATGTTATAATATTATTTAACTTATCTTGGGGCATAAGTTTCGGGATTTGGGTCAAAAATATTTTTTGTACTTTTATAAATGCGATTTTTAGCCGTTTTAAGCGATTTTAAGAGTTGTTTGACGAGTTTGAAAGTTAAGAAAAATATAAATTAAGTTTAAACAAGTTAAATACTAATAAATACAAAATTTAAATAATTCGAAAGATCTTAATTACATTCCGAGTCAGGTTAAATATAAACGAATTCAAATACGAAAAACCCGAGATATTACACCCTGACACCTTCGATCATAAAGAAAGCATCGTCTAAACCCTTTGTTTCGTTTTCCGCCTGTTGGTTCAGATTTTCTTCTTCATCTTTCCGAAATCGGATGGGGCAACTCGAAACAAAGTGCTCCATTTGCAAGTCCAACCCGAATCTCCTACGACCATCACCAAGTGTTGTACTCTTACTGCTTGGAAACAAGGAGACGGGAAGACGTTTTAACTTTACATTGTTTATTGTTTTGTATTTTCACCGATATGTGCATAATATTCATCATAATTAATTAATTATATAATCACATTAAGAAGCAAACCAATAATTTTCCACGCACACATCACAAAAAGACGTCCACATTCATATATGACAAAACACCAACCAAGTGCAGCCAAATTCATACACAAATCCATCTACACCACAACCTTTTATTTAACTCACAAAGTATCCTATGATCACATCTCATCAACAACCATCAGCCATGGGAGACTTTGATCCAGCCTTCATCCAAGAACCCGAACACCGTCCTAAACCCGCAGTCATCGAAGCCGATGGTATCCCACAAATCGACCTCTCACCATACATAACCTCATCTCCAAACACAAACACTGAAGCAATACATGATCTGGTTGATCAAATCCGCGATGCATGCAAAAACTGGGGTTTTTTTCAAGTGATCAACCACGGGGTTCCAATCGAGAGCCGCAGAAAGATACAGTTGGCTGCTAAGAGGTTTTTTGACCAGTCGACTGAGGACAAGAGGCAGGTGAAAAGAGGTGAGAAGAATCCGCTTGGTTATTATGATACTGAGCATACTAAGAATGTTAGAGACTGGAAAGAAGTGTTTGATTTCACCGTGGATGCTCCCGCGGTGATGCCAGTTTCGCATGAGTCTGATGATGAAGAGACTGTAGAGTATGATAATCAATGGCCTCAATATCCTCCAGAATTAAGGTATTTTTATGTGCACCAAATTACGATTCGTTTAAGGTGATCTGGTTCCGGTTCTTCGGGTTTCGAAGTTTTAAATCTTAACCCGAAACCCAATCCAAATCTCTCATGGGTTTTTCTTTACTCGTAACGCAAATAATCAAATAATAAACAAATATAACTTGATAAAACAATTCAAAAGAAGAATAAAACTAACTAACTAACTCGAACCATAATTTTCTTTAATCGGACGTGATTTGGTTGTTCGATTATGGTTGCTAATAGTAATAAACGGAAAACATAAATTAACAATAAACAATCGATCCACAATAGTTGGAATGACAACAATCGATTAGGGTCAGCAACTAATAACTTTAGTGGTTAAGACTAAGCCTATTATACCTAAAAATATATTTAATTTCAAAAGTAAAAGTTTTTTCGGGTTAAACAGAAACATATAAATCGAACCCGAATTACTTCGGTTTAGGTTTGGGTTAGTCTTTTCTCGGGTTTGGGTTTTTCGGTTCGGGTTAGTTCTAGTACGAGTTTTTCATATTAGATTTCGGGTTTCGGTAAAAGTGTCAGCCATGCCTACAACCTTATAAAAGCTTAATAAATCATTCAACGCCCTTATCAATTGCTTTTATCGGTTAACTATGTATAGATAACTATAGTGACAAATGATTAAAGTATTTTATTATTTAGAATATAATTTAACATGACATGAGACCTAACATCTTAATTATAGGTATATGTTAATTATAGATATTGTTATGTGAAAAATATATGGATAAACGTTTAAGTTGTAAAGATTTATATCTCAAGAACGACTTCATCGTAATTTGAAGGATAATATTAAAATTTTCATCTAACACTTCATTCCGATCCCTTTTCTGAAAATGAAGAAGAAATTTAGTGGATTTTTTTTCTATTCTCTGCACATAAAGACTCATATTTGTTACACATTATTTTGCTAGTGTTTGTAAATGATAGAAAGATAAAATAATAAAATAAACAAATACAAAATATAGAGTATTATTTAATTGAAAAGAGTTAAATGCATCGATAATAAATGTTTGTTATTTTAAAGTCTTATTTTATATGATGTGAAAATTTACGAACAGTTCCAAATTCGAACACCAAGACCCGCTATCAGGACACGTACCTCTGTACTATTGTCGTGTATCTATACGAGTCCAATGAGACTATACGACATGTATAGATTCTGACAAGTTGGTGTCTCGGAGAGGGGGTGGTGCATGATTATCACATCCTAAATATATGATTGTGCAAAATTTGTGGATGATTCATTATATGCACATATCATGTGATGGTACCGGAGACAATGTTACATCTACAATTATTGAGTCTTTATTTTATTATAAGTTGAAAACTTTTAATCACCATGTTGTGTGTTTGATTGTAACAAAAGGGAGGCTTGTGAAGAGTATGTTAAAGAAGTGCAAAAACTATCTTTCAAATTATTGGCATTGATCGCTTTGAGCTTGAACCTTCCCGAGGACCGGTTCGAACCATTTTTCAAGGAGCAAACCACTTTCGTCCGGCTCAACCACTACCCGCCTTGTTTCGCACCTGACTTAGCCCTTGGTGTTGGTCGACACAAGGATGCCGGTGCTCTAACCATCTTGGCTCAAGACGATGTAGGCGGTTTAGAAGTTAAACGGAAAACCGATGGAGAGTGGATCTTTGTCAATCCTACACCAAATGCTTTCATTATCAATGTTGGGGACATTATTCAGGTAACAACGTATCAAGATCATTAATTATAATATGTAAAAAGGAAAATCACTTATTATTATTATTGACATACGATGCATACAAATATATGTATCAATACATAGGCGGATATAGGAAATTTTCTCACAAAGATCAAAAATTATTTTACTTGATTATCTTTATATACTCACATGTGTCGATTGAGAATTTAACACTATAACAATACTAAAAAAATTTCATATGGGACGACAGACCTAGGCCGACCCCTGTACCACAAGGGTAGGTCTGCCTAGTATCAATAAAGAATATATGGCCTAAGAGCATTCTCATCCCACTCCTCATCCCTATCTCTATAATTACACTAAAAAACACTATATTTATCTCTCATGTTTAATTAAAAAATATTTTTTATATCTTTATCATTACAGTTTTCTCTCACCTCTACTCACAACCAATCCAACAAATATTAAAAAATAAATAGAGGCAAACAATGTTCCCCAAATTTACAAAAAATCACTATATTTCTCTCTCCACCCTATAATTTACACTCACAATCACTCACAACCCTACCCCATAATCTACAAACTCCCCACACATAATTATAGGGGATGGGATGTGAATGCTCTAAAGCACATAAATATTGAGCCTCGTCTATAAAATATTCAGTATATCTAACAAATTATTATTATTATTATTATTATTATTATTATTATTATTATTTTCTTGGAAAGGCTTCTAAAAACTTACTCTATTTGTTATTCTAGTCTTGGTATTGTGTGGATTAGCATTGAAGATTTACTATTTTTGTTTTATAGGTATGGAGCAATGATGCATATGAGAGTGTTGAGCATAGGGTGAGAGTGAACTCCACAAGAGAGAGGTTTTCAATCCCTTTTTTTATGAATCCTGCACACTATACAGTGGTGGAGCCGCTAACAGAGTTGACGAATGAGCAAAATCCGGCCAAATACAAAGCTTATAACTGGGGCAAGTTCTTTGTGATGAGGAAGTATAGTAATTTCAAGAAACTTGATGTCGAAAACATACAGATTTATCATTTTAAAAAATCAGATGAGCGGAAAATCGACGATGTTGTTTCTCGTATAGAGAATGTTGTTATATAAGTAAGAAAACTTTGTGTTATCATGTTGAAAAGATGACGTGGACCCTGTGTTGTTGTAATGACATCTAGGATCCAAGATTTGGGTCACTAATAAAAAGATGTTATATGGTTTGTTTTAATAAAAAGATTATAATAAAAGGGCCTATCTAAGCCCTATGGTTGTAAAGCTACAGCTCGAAAGCCGGCCATACCTTCTATGTTTTTAGTAAAGGGCCTTTTCAATAAGGTTCGCGCTAGGCGCTCACGTTTTTTGGCTTCCCTAAAATAGCAGATTTTTCAGTTGGTAAAGACCCACCCCTTGTTTCAGACAGAATGAGTCCCCGGGACCCCGGGACTGAATAGATTATAGCATCATTTTCTTTCAAAGATATGAAATCACCTAGGGAAACTTGAAAAGAAGTAATGCTGACTATTACAACTTTTTTTTTTTTCATTGTGGTTTAAGTCTTCATATTTCCAATAAATAATTTATGAGGTATGCCTCATCCAAAATACCAAAATTTTGTTGGTAATTACATAAACAAAATCTCGCTCTCTAATTGCTCACAACATTCTCTCAAGCCATTAGATTATGTAAATGGAGGTTTCTCATGCATTTGTTTTGAATTCATGAGTATGGGTCTCACAAAACCTAGATAGTCCTTTTACGAGTTATAACATCTCATTATATTAAAAACTAGTCTCGACAAATATTTGATATAAATGATATAAAAATCCTATAAAATAGGGATATACTATTTTTTTCATTAAAAAAATTAGTATTTACAATTAATAAACAATTTCAAAGTAAAAAAAATAAGCAGGTCATGGGTCTTACCAAACTCATATAGCTTTTGAAACGGGTTATAACATATTATTTATTTATGAAGCGTTTTCATCATCAAATCGTACTATATTATTAACTTTCTTACAATAAATAAAATTAAAAATCCAAAAAAAATATGTAAATAATATAAACGAATAATACAAAACAGACAAGGAATTGCAATGTATATGCACATTTGATCGAACTTTAGAAAAAGAACAAAACGCTTACAAAGTATGGGCGAGACTTGAGAGAGGCCGGAACTCTTTACCAATCATCAACCCAGATGTTGTCATGTCTCCTCCATTCATAAGTAACTGTTGTGTCACACGACTGAAGTAATACACGAGAGACGAGACACTAATAGTCATAAGACTATATAGAAATCCATGGCAAATGATAAGAATAAAACAAGAATTTGCCACCAAATACATATTTTTTTTTCTAAAACCATTAGCGGCGCAGCTTGTTGCCCGTCTATCTGCCGTTAGTCTGTAATTGTCCCGGTGTAAACATCAATAATATTAATAAATGGATGAAATCATGAAATTTATTTACATGGTTAAGAAGGGATATGGTAGCTAGGGAAGAAGACCAATGTTGAGATGGGGATAAAGAGTACTAGAAGAGTAAACTGAGTGTGATTGGTTGGCTTGATGAAGAACATAATCCATTGCTTCAATGAACACTATCACAAACTCATATGCCAACTTTAGTAACTGAATACACAATTCCACTTTCTGAATCATCATCTTCTTAATTTCTATTCATCATCTTTTCATAAACATCCTTATCATAGATACTATGTGTTTATCATCTTCTATCTATAAGCATGCATGCTTCATATATATAGTTTGTTGGCAATGGTCAAACTAAAAGTAATATATGGCTTTTGGTACTCATGAATGGCCGTTATATGTTATTAAATATGCATATATCAATCTTTGTCAACATATACATACACAGTTACACACAGTATATATATATATATATATAACATGATGTTATCTTGTATAATAAACTCTATGAGTTATTTAATATTTAATATAATAATATCTAGTATTATACCGTCGGGTATCGGGTGTGGTAGCTAAAGATGTGGACAAGCCTTTGTAGTTGGAAGATGTGAATACATGTGTAGTGGGCCTCTATTTGATCAATAAATAAATTGCACCCACTATTTGGTATTACTATTACTATATATAACAATTAAGAGTGTTGGTGTCGCAAAGGCTTCGATTGGGGCATGTGACGGCCAACCATTGGCTACAGTAATTTTCTTTTATGTTTTATTTTTGGTACTGTATCGAACATAACCGAAACCGGCCGTTTGAGGCACCGATTGGGCCATGTGGCGGCCAACCATTGGCCACACTATTTTTTTTTATGTTTTAGTTTTGGTACCGTATCGAACATAACCGAAACCGTCCGTTATGTTTTAGTTTCAGTACCGTATCGGACATAACAAAACCTACCGTTATGTTTTAGTTCTAGTATCGTAATGAAATAACAGAAGTCGACCAAGCGTCAATTTTGTGGTTTTTTGTTTGATTGACTTCCGGTATCGTAACAAACGTGATGGAAACCGATTGGTTCCGCCTAGACTCATCGCCTCAACGTCCGCGACCGACAACGCTCTCGTTTAGTAATATGTGCTAGAAATGTCCATGTATGATATAAGAAAATGTCTATTGGATTAGGTTTACGCATAAACAAAAACAAAACGTATATACAAGTAATATAATTTTGTTTTCTATCTCGTACCAACAAACATTATTGGCCTCATAAAAAGGGACCATACATAAGCCCGTAAAAGGTATAAAGGCACATGGAATCAAGTTTTATGTCAATTATTGATGCGCAATTAGTTTTTAAATACATGCTTAACTTGTCTCTATAGAGATTATTCTAAATATAATTTTTTAAATATGATAGTTTAAAAACGAAGTATGCTACTTCAACAACTTATGATACTCTTTCTTTGAAGTAGTTGAATTAATCAAAAAGGATATGATACAACAGATCCAAATCAGGGACTTCGTTATAGCTGTTGTTCTAATAAAATGCCGTTTCAAATATATTTTTTTTAAATGTAGTAGGTGCAGAACTAAATATATTGTAAATTTGTAATTATATGTTTGTATGCATAGAGAAAAAATAAGTACCGATTGTAGGAAAAGATGTTTATTTGAATTTTGAATATTGTATTTCTATAAAAAATAAGTATATAAATACAATCACAAGAATTATTAACTAATAACAAGTGTGAGTATTGAAAAGAGGATTTGTTCTCTCCATAAACCAACAATCAATTTTTTCTTAACATAGGTTTAGATTAAAATTGCAAACTAATAGAAGTTAAATTTGATTGGAAGTGTAAAAGATAAATCATAGTTGTCAAGTTTTACAGCCGTTTTAAAAAAAAGGTTGTCAAGTTTTACTTGTAATTAAATGGTGTGAAACATCCGGTGTCGGGTGGCAATACCACCTTTCGGTTTTCCACTTCAATCTTCACTGCAAATCAAGGAATAATCCCTTGTTATTGACCATTTAACCTTAACGATCATATGACCGTTGAAAATAACGATTATAGGCAGATTCTTCACAAAGTTGGAAAGTTTAACATGAACTTCCAACACACCATGATGAACTGGCCTATTAACTAGACCAAATAAGAAGTTATGAATTTTACGCTCGCTGATTATTAGTAGCAATACGATTCACGGTTTATGATGTTTCATTGTGAGTATCGTAGGCTATCAAAAGCGGCATCAAAGGAAGTTGTGCGAGGTAGGCTTGGAGGAAGGATGATAAATGATGAACTAAGATTTTGGAATGTAGAAAAAAGGCCTATTCATAGATATAGATGGATGGAGATTTTAGAAAGTAAATGTGTAAATGGGCTAAGATGCTTATCTATATGTTACATTTAGGTAATATAAAATTTTAACTTTTAACATCTAAAAAATTTCATAATTTTAGTACACATAATGAAAGTTTAGTATCTTTAAATAAAATAAAAAAAAAAGTTCGAGTAGCTTTAGTTAAATCATTATAGGTTTAGATAGGATATTTGGGCTTTTATAATTCAAGTCCTTGCAAAACAATTCAAATGAATGTGGGCTTAGATGATATTTTTTTACACACTATATTGATGGTTTATACACAATATACTAAAATTTTGTAAGGAACGATCGAGATTTTTAATGGGTATGTAACACTATTTTTTTTAGGTTTATTGGATTTTAGTAATCTTTATTTAATGATAGGGTCAAGTTATTCTACAAAGATGAAAAAAAATGAGAGGGATGAAAAAGATTTCTAATCATACAAAAAATCTCTCAAAAAAATAAAAAATTAAATCATAACTAAAAATTTGATTAAAAAAACGAAAAAAGTAAAAACACAAAAATGTTTCTACCGTTTTTCTCGTTCTCATAAAAAAACAATGGCAAGTGAAAAAAGTCGTGTCTTTTTGTTTATAATTGTGTTTTGTGTTTTTTTTCATCATTGATTGTGTCTTTTCTTCTTTATATTGTGTTATATTTTGTTCGACATTGTGTTATATTATGCGATCTGTTGTGTCTTTTTTAAGTTATAATTGTGTATTTTGTTCATTTTCGTCACTGTGTCTTTGATCTCACCATTGTATATTTTCGTCAATTGTTTTTTTTATTTTTTTGAACGGGAATGATGGCGGAAACATTTTAGTTTTTATTTTTTTTTCATTTATATTTTGAGTTATGATTTTTTTTATTATTTTTTATGGGTATTTTTGTGGTCACAAATACTTCTCACAATTCTTATTTTTGTCTCCATTTGTATTGCAACTTTACCCTTTAATGATATTGACCAATAATAAATCCTATTCATTTTATCGTCACTGGCGGTTTCAAATTTAAAAAAGTTGGCCCCTAATAGTCTCTCGATAAAAAGAACTTGGCATTATACTTTTTTTGAATTTCAAACTAATGTTATAAGACTTTTGATCGAAAGGAGGATACAAGTCGATTAATGCAAAACTTAGTTAGAAACGGTTCTCCAAAACAACGAAACAATGTTCAATTCGAGTGTTTGAATGTCCAATTAACAAAAATCAAGTCGTCTGGATTACCGTTTCGAGCTCAGTTTTACATCAATCTACTCGTATCCTCCTTCCGATCAAAAGCCTTAAAACATTAGTTTGAACTTCAAAAAAAAGTATAATGCCGTTAAGTCCTTTTTAACGAGGGACCATTGTGGGGCAACTTTTTAAAATTTGGGACCGCTTGTGACAATAAAATAAATATGGATTATTATCGGTCAATAACTGTCAATAAAGATTATTAAAATTCAATAAACCTTTTTTTTAAATGTGGGCAGCAGCTGGTTAAACATGCGCCCGAGCCTAAACTTCATATACCAAGCTCGAAACGAAACAAGCGCGATCAAGACATACGACAACCTCGAAAACAGTAAACCACAAGGACCTTAAAACAAACAAGACTATAAAACCTTGAGGACCAAATTACAAATAAAAACAAGGTTTACACATTTATCCAATTCACCCAAAAGCTTCAGAACCAAAACCCTTGTAACAATGGCGTCCTTGTTTCCCATAAACCATTCAACCTGCTTCAAACCTTCGTATCGGATGGCACTCAGACCTAATTCACCTTCTGTAATGGCCTTCAAGGTACGTTTCAAACTCTCTTCATACGAAACTAACGGCTTATTTCAACGATTATCCCTGTTATGTTATATTTAGGGTTTCATTATTTCTGTATTTTCTGCCACTCTATTATTAGCAAATACATTAACAAGTTTGAATCTTTATTGTGTGAAATGATGAGAGGACAATTAATATATATTGTTTTATAATTTGACATTGTAATTCAATATTGTAATCGAATAAACAAAATCAGTCTTGTCCATTCCAGGGCTGTCTTTAAGAATTTAAATACCTCGGCCGAGCAAAAAAAAAAGGCCCGTATGCCTTAACGAAATTTTTTTATTTGCTAGCGTACATGGATAAAACTTTTATCGACCGATTTATTATAAGCAGAAACCATTTTGAGCATTTACATATCTCATAAACTATTGCAAATAATTTATTTTTAACACCAAAGAACATATATATGTAATATGTATAAAAAAGTTTGTGCCCCCGAACCTTATGTGCCACGGTCGATGGTGCAGCTCGCACACCCTCCGAGCCTCTCATGATTCATTCCAAATCACCGTGAAACAACAATGGAATCACATTATGTTATAACAACATCCCTACACAGAGCTCGGTCTGGAAAAAATAATTCATTGTTTTAAGAGATTTCCTTTCATTCGCACAAGCTTGAAGGTGCATTCTATTAAATGGTTTAGTTTTATACTTTTGTCGTATTCAAATACCCTCAAAAGTGTAAGAATTTGTCTAAGAGAGTCTCGTGAGATGTGTGGAGAGCTCAATCAGTTTATCGGTGAAAGATATAATCTTGTATGAGGATTACACGAGAGATAGCATTGCAAGAGCAATTAATGATTACACAAATGGAATCTAAGTATCTAACACTCGGAAATCATGCGTTGGGGACCATACGGGATGTTGATTAGACATACAGCAGCTCACTTCTTAAATTTGTAAGGAAGCAATATGAAGTTGTTAGGCTTACAAAATACGGAGTACAAAACAAGCCATCATTAGTCAATGAATGCTCTTAATCTTTCGGACAAGATGCATAAGTATGATGTATCTTTTCCATATTTTACTTTTGTTGGTATTCAACTGTTCAAGCAAGGTTACCATGAATCTCTTACATGGGGAAAGAGATTGGCCTTTGGTCAATATTCATATTTACCTACTATCAGGAAAGCCAATTTTAACTTTGGATGGAGGAGATAAAGTAATGTGATGTTTCCAGCCCTTCCCGCTTGCCAATTCACCAACAAGGACGGATATTGTTTTCGAGGAAAGTTGTCTGGCTGTCACAAAATTACTTCTTTGGTCTTTAGTTTCATCTACCTCAAGATATTTTACCGAATAGTCTTTTAATGACGTGTCTATCCCAGTTCGGTTTCAGTTTTGGATGACTCATTATTAACTTCTTTTTGACAATATCTTGAATTTAGTTTTATTTGGAGAGTATTTTTCTTGTCAATGGTCTATGTATCACACTTTGGTAGCAACTTGTTTCAAGTTTCTTGGTGTCCCCAAACTCATAGTAACAAAAGGACCACATCTTTTGCATTTAAAGTTTAATTGTTTGGATCAATAGTAAGTTACTACGCGCAACTATGTTTAGTTTTGTGCCCATTCTTAAATTGCAGTTCTGACAACGGGTTGCTCATGAAGCTTGCATGTTTTTCTTTTCTACTTTTGTTAGTCACTTTAGTCAACAGAATCCCCTATATACCACAAAAAAAGAAAGTTTCGGTTTTATCTATTGTTCTACAAGTTGTATGCTAAGAAATTGGGGAAAGCAGTACTCCCTTTGTTTCATTTGACAATATATGCGTTGAAAGTTATTTGATTTCGTTATTCAGCAGTTTCAAAGTTTAACGCAGTTTTTTAGTTATTGATTTTATACTTACATATGGACTAACATATCTCTTATTATCACACAGGGTTGGCCTTCTCAATCCAACATGTTAACCTCTAAACCAAGCACCTTAACACATAAAAGAACCTGTTCCAACATCTTATGCACAATGAATCTAAACGCGTCACAACCCGACCCACACGGAAAGTCAACTCTTGACCTTGTAACCGACAAGGCAAGAAAATTGTGGGATAATTCTCCCCAAGAAGTCAAGATCTTCCCCTGGACCACCGCCTTGGAGAATTTCACACAACTTATTATTGACATTGTTTTGGTAGTCACACAATTATTATATATACCCGTAATGGCAATTACTTCTGTTAGTGAGATGTCATATTGTGCTCATGAAAGAAAGCTGGTTTTAATTCCGGTTCCAATACTTATTGGCGTTGCTGTTGCGGGAATGTTGAAAAATAGAGCCTTAAAATTATCTCCATATCTTAAGGTGAATACCATCATATAGTTTTTAAATTCTTTAAATTATATAATAAAGTTATAATGTTTAAAATTTTTGATGAAGTTATAACGTTTTAATAAATTCTTTTTTGTGTGTCAGGATGCGAAAGTTCCATGGCATTTGTATGCGAATATGCTGTTTTTCACATTGATCAAATTTCCCGGCCCGTATTATCCGTTTTGGGGACGAATATTTATTCCTCATTTTGCAAATGGAGGGTTGTTTAGGACTCTATGGTTTTTGTTTCAATGGTACAGGATGCCTAGGAAGGACATGCATACTGATGTTGAACAAAAGGCGTAAGTGAATGGTGTCAACTGTCAAGTATTTCGAACAGGTAATAATATTTCTAAAATCCACTCGTCTCTTTATGTACTGAACCTTTTAGCATTTTTTCTCTTTGATGGTTTTCGATTCTTGAATTTTGATTGGTACAGATCTTTTTGTTCTCAAAATCATATTTCACACCAACGCTTTTACTGTTAAAGACCAAACTCGCTGTTTTGGGTCAGCAATGCTGAAAGAAATTTCCTGGAAAGCGATGAAGTCACGTTTTTGTTATATTATGAAGAATTGTGTAGGGCCGCATACAGCAGTATTAGGAATTTTGTTTTTTTAGCAGATTGGCCTGTACCCATGTCTGTACCGTGTCATTTTGTGTATTTGCAGAAGGATATTTAGTGAAGACCAGTTTTTTAGTCTGACCCAATGGGCTTTAACAAGATGGCAAACTTCGAAACTTCCGAATTGTTGTTTAATAAACTAGTTTGTAGTGTATTATAGAGCTTTAGCATCAAACCTTGCAGTAAACCCATTAAAACAGGCCATCCTTTTTCTCCAATGTGAACCCCTTTGTTCCACCTAGCATTCTTGGCCCTTGGGCCTTTAGGACTGTGTCGCTGGTGATGCTTCTAAATGGGCCAACCCGGTTTCAACCCACCGGTCTGACTCAAAACCGGATGTGTGCACATCTACGTGACATTAATTTATAATGCACTTACATTATTGTCAACCACTGGTTCTGAAGTTGCACTATTGTGCTCATGGGCTGTGATACTTCGGATTAGTCAAAGTCGTTGACCGTCAAAGCCCGATTTCCTAGTTTTCAAAACCCACTTTGGCTGGATGTTTTGAATTTCAAAAGTCGTTGAATCGTTAAACTGAGCTGATAACTAAGATACGGGTTAAGGTAGCCTAAAAGTGGAGTGTTGTGATGTGAGCAGGGCATGCATTTGGGTACATGTGTATTTAAAAGACGCAGGGCCCGAAAACAAGTTAACTAATATTTTGATATAGTCACAAGTGTGCTCAAATGGCTCAAGAACATTGACTTTATTCAAAGGTTTAGAAATGGTTCTAGCCGAAACCGGCTGTCTCAAGAGCCTCACAAGGCATCGATTAGAACTTAAAATTCAAAATAAAAATCAACGCCAATTGACCTTCTGATGTAGTTCAAGTACAAAATAAGTTATGGATTTAGTTGTTTACCTATTTAAAAAAATTATGTGTGATGGTATTAGTATTTACAGTAAAATTGTTTTGTAAAAATATTATCTGCCACATTTAGAATTTATATACTTTTTAAAAAATTACAAGGATATAAATTATTGAGTGTTTGCAAATTAATGTAATTATAATTGTTGACGAGATATATCATGATGATGCACGATAGAACATGATTGTTTTTTTTTCCACTAAATTTTGTTTGTAGATGATGATAATCAAGTTAAGATATTTGTTGCTTAAAGTGGTCAACGAAATAGAAGTACTTGATGAACGAGCTTAGCCAACTTTAGCTCAAGCTTGGATCGAAATTAAACAAGTCAGCTCGGCCCATAAGCTCTTAACAAGCTGAAGTTTGATCTTGAACTCGATTTGGATAATGCTTGAAGCAACTCACTTAGTGCATTTACACCCGATTTAGCTTAAACCGACACTCCCTTAAATTTATATATTTCCAAGAACTTTTACATTTAATACCACGCATGTATCAAATATTTAATTAAATAATCTTTTTTTTATTCTTTTTATTAAATTTTCTTTTTCTTTCACATACAACAACTTACAAACACATATAAAAATAATTATAAAGAATAACTTACAAACACATATAAAAAAGAATTATAAAGAATGAATAATGAGGAATCACTTAAATTGATCCATATTTTCTTTCAAGAATTGATGGCAGTGTCAAGGTTTATTAGTATCTCACTGACTAGTTGTCGATTAATCGTTAATTTAGTTAAAATCGATTAAAATTGAAAACTTTATATACAAAATTTGATATATATAAATATATTTAAAAATTTACATGTAAATCCTAATCCAATTAATCACGATTATTAATCGTTAGTCCCTACTCCCAGTGTTGCAAAAATCCTGACTAGGCGCTGATTAATCCTCGATTAATCGCTAGTCCCTACTTTATAAATTAATTTTGGGCTAGTCGGTCAATTAATATGTTAATGGTCAAATCCGACCAAAATCAGGATTAATCGGACATAATCGGCTCTTTCTGATGAGGTTCAGGCCAAAATTGACGGTTTCCGGCGAGATTCCAACCAAAATCATCGGTTTCCGGCGAGATTCCAGCAAAAATCAGTGCTTTCCAGCGAGATTCCAACCAATTTTCAGCAAAAATGTTTTTGTGTATGTATAAAACTGAAAACTACATATAAAAATGTGTGCATGTATATATAAAACTTAAAATTATACATTAAAGTCCGATCTGATTAATCGCTAGTGGCCCCACCGCCTGACTAGCGATTAATGATTTTTACAACTATGCCTACTCCAGTGCCTACCTAATGCGTAACGAATTTCTACTAACACTAGTGATACGTGACAAAAGATTATGTTAAGAATGTATCTATCAATGGTGTAAAGGTATAAATGGGTAATAATAGATTAGTAGATAAAAGGTGACACATCATTTATGTTGCGTAATTTATTTCTGTCTAAACATTGCTCATGATTACGCTGTCATTTTCTCAAAATTTAATAATCATGATGTTATCTTGTTTGACTTAACATTTAACGAATATAGGTAAATAAAATTATGATTTTTATATTCAATTTTTATTAAACTCTTTTTTTACCATTTAAACTATTTTATAAACCAGTTAAATATAACAAATTTGTATTATATCGTATGCAACAAATAATAACTCTATTTGTTTGTAACTAGGTTGTTACCCCAGCGTTGTCGCACGTGGGCTTAGTGTTTGACGTTTTTGTTGTAGCTTAGTGAAAATTCAATGGAAATAGAAGACAAAAAAACTTTAATTAAAACCGATTAATAAAAAATGAACAAGAGGAGTAGGCAGAGTATCTCTTCGTCACATGCGGTTTGGCCCAAGCAACATGGACGATAATATCTCAATGGTGTAAGACTTCTATTTATGTTTTTTGTACAAAAGATATCTTGGAATTGTACAAGGACACGGGTTTCCCGATGGCCAAGGCAGAAGCTTTCCATGCCATTTATTTATTTATGATTTGGTGTTCATGGAAAACCAGGAATGTAGTGGTGTTTGATCAAAAGCTGGTTCAAGTGGGTAACGTGGTGGGGGAGATTAAAGCAATGCATATGCTTATGAATGTGATACTCAAGGAAAAAAAATAGTACTATTGATATGTGAGATGAATTTCACGGTTAATAGGTTTTAATCGACTTTACATAATATGCAAACAACCATTGAAATTAGATTCGTATTTTAATTAAAAAAATATACTTATAGTTTTAGTTGTTTGAATGATTTTAACATAAAACCTAGTTGAGCGACATTTTTATATATTATCTCTAAGACGGGATTTAGTGTATGATATTCCACATGGCTAGAAGTTAGTGGTAATTTGATATACTAATAGTATTTTAAATTAATACACATTATTTATCACCAGAATAAAAAACAATAGAACTCAAATAAACATTTCATCTAGTTTGACTTAAGCAAGATAGAAGGAATATAAATAACTAAAAGAAAAAGAAATAACTCAGTTGACAGCAAATATATTTTATATTTTGTGTTGAATTGAACACATTCAAAGATTCTTGATTTCATCAAATCTTTGAACAACACTTTCTTTGCATTTAAAAGGCATAGATTCCGAATTAGGACAAAACGATAAGGTTGTTTTTCAACTAATTTCAATATTTTAAACATTAAACAAGTATTTATTTTTATTTCTTATTTAAACATATTTTTTCATTAATATTTGATGTCGATGTAATGTTTATCTTATAAGGCACATATAAGTATTTATTTTATTTACTATTGAATACTTTTTAATAATAGTAGATGTTGATGTTATGAGAAGCCCTAATTTTGCCATGTGCTATGCATTATATTTTCCATTTTTCATACTTTGTTATCAAATCTCTGTCTCATCTCATCACCGTCTTCATTATTATTCCATCACTGAGTCCATGACTATGTTATACTCATAGTTTTCTATAACTTTTTTTTATAAATAATTTTTTCAATAAAAATTATATATGTAAAAATAACATAAGTAATTAATAAATTAGTTAAAAGACACATATTTAATATAAAAAAAATACATATAATTAGGACCTTAAATTATATACTGCTTCTACTAATTGATAAATGTTTTGAGTGGTTACCAAAAAGGCATCTTGAAAAGTACAAATTGGATGGTTTGCAAATTCCATGTGTTAAGAAAATAAAGAAAAGAATCAAAAAAATAGGTTTGTACTCTTGTATGTGTTTGCCAAAAGGAATCTTTTAAAGTATACATATTAATAAAAAGTAATATATTAACATACAAAGATCAAGAGAACCAATTTCAATTTCAAGTAGAAGATCAAAACCAAACCAATTTTAAGCAGAGAATCATGAGAATCGAATGGTACGATTACACGTATGTTTGACAAATACAGTCGGAGATAGAAAGTGCGGGATAAGCGGTTACAAAACCGTTTTATGTATCACCAATCAGATTAACATATACAAATGCTTGAGGTTTCTTATAATATACATACACAAGTGTGTGTGTAATTGAAACTAAGCCCAAAATAAAGGAACCTTTTTACCATCCCAAAGAAAAGAAGTTGATTGATAAAGTAAATCCCAAGGGCAAAAAGATTCAAGATTTCATAAAGATAATATCAGAGGAATCATATGCATAAAATAGTGCATACCTCAATCATCATGTTTCTCAACTCAAATCCAGATGTGAAGCTACTTGGACAACAAAGAATCCAAGAAAATTTCAACAACTCAAATTTGTAAAAAAGTTTAATATAGAACTCAAAAAAAGGGAAACTAAGCCTGCAAAATTTCATCAATCTTTATGTATAAGTTATTTTTTTTTCAGGTTGTCTATTTTATATTTAAACTCACCTATATATATGAAGAGGTAGGTCTCAGCAGAGCTCAGTTGGACCCGCAAGACTCAACTCGAAGAGGGACGTCTGCGCGGTTGGACCCGCAAGACTCACCTTAAAGAGGGACGTCTGCGCAAAGACCAACTGGATCCGCAGGACCCGCCACGCTCAGAGAGATGACGACCTTACGCGCAGTACGCAAGCTATTCCCGCAGGAAAAGCCTCCCAATGGTGACATACCCCGCCTGTTCCCGCAGCTGCGGATACTAGCCATCAGGGAAGGCTACCCGCACTAATAGCAAGGCTACACGCACAAGGCACTAACTCTCAAATAATTCAGTAATGTCACCTGAAGAAGGAATGAGCAAGCCGGGAATACTCCCGCCCAAATGAGCCAGTCCGTACGCTTCTGGAGGATCTTTTGTACTATACCTGCCAAGGTATGGACAAAATAGACAAGATCTGACCAAAGCAGCGACAGCTCACTGACAACAGTACGACGAACAACACGCTCTAGTACTTAATGTCACTATCAGCCGCTGCCTACTCACCAACCCTTGTCGTGGCACGTACATAGCCTGCAGTTGGTGGAAAAGGAATAGTACACAGCCGGCCATGTCACTATCAGCCGCTGCCTACCCACCAACCACCAGCATGGCACGTGCGTAGCCCACAGTTGGTAGAAAATGAATATTATACAGCTGGCTGTACCTGCTTGGAAACCTACCTTCGGCTATAAATACTCCAACACCTTGGAACAGTATCATTATCTTATATCTTCATATATTATCTGATATCTGCTCTAGCTATTTCTCTTAATATACACTTATATTAGAGCAATCTAGTCTGATTCTCACGCCGGAGGGTGGTCACAAGGAGGTACCCCCCCCTTCTCAGTGACGAGCTCACGGTGTCTGTTTTGCAGGTCATCAGAAGAATAACCATCTTGCCGGACCTAACCCTCGTGGGAAACATCTACTTACCCGGGGTCGATTAGTGTTTCTTCAATATAATTAACCAACTATTTCTCAAAAAAAAATCAAGATTTTATACAACTTTCCAGCAATAATTCTCAGATTTAGCATCTTCTCCATCATCCATGCTGTCATCGCCAGTCGTGGTGGTGGTGCCCGTAAGAAACGGGCCATCAGGAGAACTTGACTGCTCTTGTGGCGGCATCCACAAGCCGCCGCCCATAGCACTGCCAGTTTGATTTGCAGACGTGTTGTTAGAAGACGGAAGTCTTCGCGTATGAAGCCTGTATTTCTACAATTTACAGACAAAAAGATTAGCATATGTTTAATATTGTTTCCACAAATTAACCTGATAAAGTTAAAAACTTTATGTAAATTGAACATTAAAACTCACTTGCAGATGACTTTTAACTTCATCATTAGTAAGACCTTCAACTTGCATAAATTCTCTAATTTGTTTAGGGGTTGCAGCTGCAAACATTCAAACAATCCATGCTTTAGAATGATGATCAAAATTAGTGTGCAGAGATTAAATAAATATGTTGTAAACATAATCACGAAATACAAAGATAATCAAAACTCTATATCAATCAGTTAAAAAGATGTTAAATTTTGAAGGGCTAACCTTGTGAACCGCCAAGTTGCTGCAACGCGTTGACAAATCGTCTATGCAACTCAGTTGACCAACATCTTCTTTGTTTTCTAGACGCTTGGTGCTGAGTCGGTTGACCATGAGGTGCGCCGGTTTGTTGATCATTCGGTGCAAAACAAGGGGTCAATTTGGTATTGGGACTAGTTTTGGCGAGTAAATTGTTTCCCCTCACAGAATTCTTGATTCCGATTCCTGGAGTAATAAGAGAAAGCCCGGGAATCGGTAACTCCTCCCTATCTTTCTCTATCGGCGCACCCACCATTGTAAACCCAAAACATCCTTTCAAAGGGATAAAAGATCTTGCAGGGTTTGTAAACGGTTGACCCGGGCCAACTGTCACTAGATCATCTTGCTCAACACCTCTCTGCAGGAATATTATTATTATTATTATCATATCAAACATTAGAATCTAAACACACATTTGCTTGTTTGATTATACCTTTTTGGTTGAATCCGGTTTCTGATTCTGGGTTTGATCCGTGTTCAGATTCCAAAGCTGTGTAGAGCTCAACCAATTCTTCTTATTATCTCCACCACCCATCATATCCACTTTTGTATCTTCATCACAACTCTTTTTAAGCGGTATAAACTCTTCAGACACCGGTTCAGAATTCGACAATTTCTTAAACACCATTGCCTCCTCTTTCAATGCAATAATAGCTGAAAAAACAATTCATAACACAAATTAATCAATACTTAAAATTACAATAACCCAATCTCTAAATTCACCTCAGCTAGGCATTTCATCAAACACTTGGTATGCACAAGCTAAACTGTCACACCCGGCCCTGAGCGGCGGAAACAGCCGGGCGCGCGCGAGTGGGGATTGATAATTAAGCACGGGCCATTGCAAACATTCAAAGATTTTCATTGCGCATGAAAAGTTTAATACAAATACATTACATTGTTTAAAATTACATAAAAACATCCAAGTATAAAACTGTTGAAGATTTCCACGCCATATCCCCTTTGCGCGGCGGGTACAACCACGCGCATCGAAGGGATAGAACTAAAATCTTCCAAAAAGCTAGTTTTAGATGTTCAGCGTGAGGTGCTCTAAGTGTGACTCCATGCGCTACCTAGTTATCTCCTGAAAGACACGTAAAAATATTTTAATCAGTATAAACTGAGTGAGTTCACAAGTTTTAGTAACTTGATAAATCGTATTGCATCATAATCTTGATACGAATCATTCTGAAACATAGTTCTGATAGCATTATTAAACACATGCTTGGTAAAACATAGTTATATCAACATATTCTGATAAAATCGTTCCGCGGGTTACGCGCGAACATTTCTGGGAACTGTGCTCGTCCATGCAAAGTGGCGCTGCCACTACGAGCTAAAATAAGTAATATCGTCCCGCGGTTTACGCGTGGACATTTCTGAAAAACTGTGCTCGTCTGTGTAAGTGGCGCTGCCACTACGAGCGAATAATACTGTAATACCGTCCCGCGGGTTACGCGCGGACGTTGTGCCGGAAAACAAGGCGCTCGTCCATGCAAAGAGGTGCGACCCCTACGAGCGGGCTCAAACCCATAGTACTGCCCCATGACCATACTAGGCACTCGTCCATGCAAAGAGGTGCGACCCCTACGAGTGGGTGGATCAAACCAGCAGTCCCTACCCTTAGAGTTCCAATGGTAAAGTGATCACTTACTCGAGTTCTAGCGCACATACATTGAAAACCTTAGATAACCGTTTGCATTGCTCATCATGAAACATAACTTAAACACATAATCGCTTTCATAGCTTGTAAGTATACCATGATAAAACATTATTTAAGTACGTGTCCCTCGCCCCGAAAGCAGTTTAAAACAGTGAACACAGTGAAAATAGGGGCTGTGAGACTCACCTGAGGTTCTTGTTAAGGGTTTAATCGAGATTCGGGTTTTCTTGGTGTTGGCCTCGGAATCGAAGGTCTAGAATACGATTAAATAACAAGAAATTAAGATCAAGATATAAGGGTTGGAAAGTAGATCTCAAGGTTATAATCTCGGCTTACCTAGTAACAGGAACGGAATTTGAAATCAAATAGATGCTTGGGAGATGATTCAGAGCAGATTTGCAGTTTTAAGAGAGAAGTTTGAAGTGTGTTGAGTGATAATTTTAGGTTACATATTTATAGGCAAACTCAATGGAACACAATCCCTTGATTTAGGGGATTGTAATCTTTTCATATCTAGGTGTGATAATGATAAAGTATGGAAAGTATTATTATTTATTCAAAAGTGGAGGAGTGGGTAAAAGATTCTGATTTTCGCAGGACATGCAGGTCTGTGGTTGGTGAAAGTAGGGTGGCTGATAGTTGACTGTTCATGCTACAGTGTGCTTTTGCCAGTGCACAGTAAAAAGTAGAAATTTTCTGAAACACGTTACTGTTTTCTTTTGGGCGGGAATAATCCCTTTATTCTGAAGAATACTGTGTTTTGTGCGTGTATCCTTGCGCGTACAGCCTTATGCGTGTAGGATTCTGCGTGTAGAATGTTTCTTTGCTGCGGGTAGGTACGTAACCTTCTCGCAGTTAGGGACATTTGAGTTTCATTTGTAGATTCTCCAGGTGGTTTTGGTATTTCAACATAGTGATCAGTCATGTTGAAGTCAATTCCATCCTGGAGCTTCAGACAAACTAGCTCTCAACGTTCCCGCCATGCGGGTAGGTTAGTTCCCTTCCGCACGCGCATAAACGATGTAGGATGCACCCGCCTTAGCATCATGCGGGATGGTCAACCCATAGACAACATAACGTTTAAGTTACATGAAAACATAAGGCCAAAACGTTCACGCATGGCGCATATAACATATGCTCACGCTGGTTCTTAACATGGTGCGCTCGCGCAGGGCGCACATAACACATGCACGCGCTGACTAACATGGCGCGCTCGCGCAGGGCAAACATAAATGTCCGCGCTGATTCTAACATATTCTCGCGCCGGGCGCACATAATGTGCCCGCGCTGATTCTTAACATAGCGCGCTCGCGCAGGGCGCACATAACAAATGCACGCGCTGACTAACATGGCGCGCATAATATTTACAATCACCTAATTATTAGGTTGATTACTTAGTTTAAGGGGTTGGGAATTTACCGGGTGTCACATTCTCCCCTCGTTAAACGAATTTCGTCCCGAAATTTAGGAGACGTTGCTGGCAGAAGCCATATTCTGAAAGAGGTGTGGGTATTTTATGCGCATCTGATCTTCTCTTTCCCAAGTGAATTCAGGCCCACGCCTTGAGTTCCATTGAACTTTTACCAACTTGATTCTGCTTCTGCGCAACCTTTGTTCTTTCCAATCGGTTACTGCTATAGGCTCTTCTACGAAGTGCAGCTGTTTGTCAATATGAATTTCTTCCACCGGTAAAATCAACGTTTCGTCAGATAAACATTTCTTGAGGTTGGATACATGAAACGTATCATGAACTCCACTGAGTTCGGCGGGTAGACGGAGTTTATAAGCAACTGGACCGATCCTCTCCAGGATCTCAAATGGTCCAATGTAGCGCGGATTTAGCTTTCCTCGCTTACCGAAACGGGGGACTCCCTTCCATGGAGAGACTTTCAAAAGTACTTTATCCCCTACTTGAAACTCCAACGGTTTCCTTCTCATATCAGCATAACTTTTCTGTCTGTCGCGTGCTGCCTTAAGGCGATCCCTTATCTGAAAAATCTTGTCTGTTGTTTCTTGGATCACTTCTGGACCAGTCATTTGCTTGTCGCCCACTTCAGCCCAACACAGTGGGGATCTACACTTGCGCCCATATAAAGCTTCGAACGGCGCAGCCTTAATGCTTGTGTGATAACTGTTATTGTAAGAAAATTCAACCAACGGGAGGTGGGTATCCCAACTACCTCCAAAATCGATCGCGCACGCGCGCAGCATATCTTCCAATGTCTGGATCGTTCGTTCGCTTTGTCCATCCGTTTGGGGGTGATAAGCCGTACTCATGTCCAGTCGAGTACCTAACCCCTCTTGTAATGATCTCCAAAACCTTGAGGTGAACCGACTATCTCTATCAGAAATGATGGACACTGGGACTCCATGTTTTGAAACTACTTCTCGAATATATAGTCGGGCTAACCTTTCCATTTTAACAGTTTCTTTAATCGGCAGGAAGTGTGCTGACTTAGTTAGCCGATCCACAATAACCCATATTGTGTCATAACCCCCAGGTGTCCTTGGTAGTTTGGTGATGAAGTCCATAGAGATTTGTTCCCACTTCCACATGGGAATTTCTGGCTGTTGAAGCAACCCTGATGGTTTCTGATATTCAGCCTTTACTTTTGAACACGTCAGGCACTTACTGACATACGTCGCGATGGCGCCTTTAAGATTGGGCCACCAATACAACATTTTAACATCTTGGTACATCTTGTCTGCGCCAGGATGTACGGAATACCGCGTCTTGTGAGCTTCGTTCAAGACCTGTTCGCGCAATCCTCCCTTGAGAGGGACCCATATGCGGTTAGCGAAATATAGATTGCCGTTCTCCTTAAGTTCCAAATTCTTAACCATGCCCCCAAGGCATTCGTTTTTAACAAACTCTGGTTTCAAGGCTTCTTGCTGAGCTTCTCGGATGCGAGTAGAGAGATCTGCGTGAATGGTCAACCTTAGAGCCTTGACTCGTAGCGTTTTTATTCGCTCCTTCCTACTTAGCGCGTCTGCCACCACATTCGCCTTTCCAGGGTGGTATTTTATTTCACAATCATAATCGTTCAACAATTCAACCCATCTTCGTTGCCTCATGTTTAAATCCTTTTGATCAAATATATGTTGAAGGCTCTTGTGATCCGTAAAGATTATACACTTTGTACCATAGAGGTAATGGCGCCAAATCTTTAGCGCGAAGACAACCGCTCCAAGTTCCAGATCATGCGTTGTGTAATTCTTCTCATTGGTCTTAAGTTGGCGCGAGGCATACGCTATGACTTTGTCTCGCTGCATAAGGACACATCCGAGTCCTTGATGTGAAGCGTCGCAGTAAACGACGATGTCATCTGTCCCCTCGGGCAGAGATAGAATTGGCGCACTACATAACTTCTGCTTCAACATTTGAAACGCTGCTTCCTGGTTTTCGCCCCAAACAAACATCCTGTCTTTCTGAGTTAGCGCGGTCAGAGGTAGAGCTATCTTGGAGAAGTTCTCAATGAAGCGTCGATAGTAGCCAGCTAGTCCTAGGAATTGCCTCACCTCAGTTGGGGTTTTTGGCGCTTCCCAGTTTTCGATGGCCTTGACTTTGGAAGGATCAACGTGAATTCCTTTCTCGTTTACAACGTGACCGAGAAAGTGAACTTCTCTAAGCCAAAACTCGCACTTGGAAAACTTCGCATACAACTTTTCTTTCCTTAACAATTCCAAAATCAATCTCAGGTGTTGCTCATGCTCGGCCTTGGTCCGAGAGTAAATCAGAATATCATCTATAAACACAATCACAAACTTGTCCAAGTATGGTTTGCACACGCGGTTCATCAGATCCATGAATATAGCCGGCGCATTAGTTAGCCCGAAAGGCATCACTAAGAACTCATAATGGCCATATCTAGTTCGGAAGGCTGTCTTTGGCGCGTCTTCCTCATGGACCCTAAGTTGGTGGTATCCTGACCGTAGATCTATCTTCGAATAATAACTGGATCCCTGCAACTGGTCAAATAAGTCGTCAATCCTCGGTAAAGGGTACCGATTCTTGACTGTCAGCTTGTTCAGCTCCCTGTAGTCAATACACATCCGGAAGGAACCATCCTTCTTCTTTACAAACAGTACTGGAGCTCCCCAAGGTGAGAAACTTGGGCGAATGAAACCCTTATCCAATAGTTCCTGTAACTGATTGGATAGTTCTTGCATCTCAGATGGAGCTAATCGATAAGGCGCTCGTGCTACTGGCGCAGCTCCTGGGACCAAATCGATGCGAAATTCGACTTGTCGCGGCGGCGGTAATCCGGGCAGATCTTCAGGAAAAACTTCTGGAAATTCGCGCACTACTGGTAAGTCTTCAATTCTTCGCTCATCTTTCTTTTCTACTACATGCGCCAGGAAGGCGTAGCACCCTTTCCTTAGGCACTTACGCGCCTTTAGGCACGAAATCAGTTTCGTCGCAACTCCCTTTCTTTCCCCTTGAATCATCAAAGTTTCTCCGTTCAACAGTGGGATCCGAACCTGTTTCTCATGACAAATAACCTCTGCGAGATTCTCGACTAACCAATCCATACCTACCACAATGTCAAAACTTCCCAAATCTATAGGCAACAAGTTAATATTGAACTCGTGACCTCCCATGAATAAAACACATTGCTCAGCCCTTTCGCTCGCGCACAACTGCCTACCATTGGCCAGTTCTATAGTATAAGGTATGTCTAGCCTACTGGTTGCTAGACCTAAGGAGTTTTTAAACTCAGCAGATATAAAACTTAGATCAGCGCCAGTATCAAATAAGACAGATGCAAAATGGCCGTTAAGCAAAAACGTACCGGTTACCACATTCGGCTCTTCTTTAGCTTCGCCTGCGCCGATCACAAAAGCTCTCCCGCGAGCTTGGTTTCCCTTTTGCGGGCAATCCCGGCTAAAATGCCCTGGCTTCCCGCATGCGTAGCAGTTGTCGCTTGCTCCAGCTTCTCTGACACGGCAATTCATCGTCTTGTGCCCTGGTCTGCCACATTTGGCGCACGTGACGCTCGCGCACTCACCATCGTGGTGGTACTTGCATTTGTTGCACCATGGGCGAGGCCCGCTGTATCCTTTCCTTGACGACTCCGCGGCTTGGATCGCGTAAGTCCTTACGCTCTCCTGCTTCTTGAACGGTGGCTGCTTGGAGTCGGACCCTCGGTGGTGAGAGTTCCATTTCCTTTTGGAGTCAGAGGTTCGCTGCTCGCTTCCGCGCGTAGTCAACATACCCGCACGGACCGTATCCCTTGTAAGGGTGATGGCCCGCGCAACCGCCTCATCGAAGGTTGGAGGCGCTGCGGCGTTGAGCGGAACCCTAACAACAGGAGGCAATCCAAAGATATACCTCTCGACCTTCTTTTCCTCTGTGTTTGCCATATCTGGCACCAACTGACAAAGCTCGTTGAACCGGTTGTTGTAGGCGTCGATATCCGTTCCTACCATAGTGTGGTTCCAGAATTCTTGTTGCAGACTCTGAATCTCTGCGCGTGAGCAGAACTTTCTCATCAACATTTCCTTCAGTTCCTCCCAGGTCTTGTGGAGAGCAACTTCTCGCCCCAATGTTTTCACTTGAAGCTTCCACCAAGATGAAGCTGCTTCTTGGAACATGCAGGTCGCATAAAGGACCTTCTGGTTCTCACTACATCCGCTAATGGAGAGAACTGTCTCCATCTTGTCAATCCAATTGTAGAGCCCAATGGCTCCTTCAGTGCCTTTGAATGACCAAGGCTTACAGGCCATGAATGTCTTGTAGGAGCATCCTTTGTCCAAGGCTCCTGATTCGGGTTCTGGGGTCTCATTCTGACGACCCTGACTAGATTCGGCCTTGCTGGCCTCATGTGTCGCAATCGCCTGCGCGATTATTTCCGCGAGTTCCTCGGGTGTCATGGAAATTCCTTTGGCTTTAGTTGGAGGCATTCTCGCTTTAAAAGAGAATGGAAATATATCAAACTTAGCGCATGTACTCTGAGCACATAATGTTATCATAGACACTGTGTGACCCGTGTTCCTAAGTGTGTGTATAGTTTCTTTTGAAAATATTTTCTTTGAAAAGTATTTCATGCGATTCCCCAATCGGTTATAGTCTAGGTTAAAACTTCTTTTCCTAGTTCGCTATAACCAGTGCTCTGATACCAATCTGTCACACCCGGCCCTGAGCGGCGGAAACAGCCGGGCGCGCGCGAGTGGGGATTGATAATTAAGCACGGGCCATTGCAAACATTCAAAGATTTTCATTGCGCATGAAAAGTTTAATACAAATACATTACATTGTTTAAAATTACATAAAAACATCCAAGTATAAAACTGTTGAAGATTTCCACGCCATATCCCCTTTGCGCGGCGGGTACAACCACGCGCATCGAAGGGATAGAACTAAAATCTTCCAAAAAGCTAGTTTTAGATGTTCAGCGTGAGGTGCTCTAAGTGTGACTCCATGCGCTACCTAGTTATCTCCTGAAAGACACGTAAAAATATTTTAATCAGTATAAACTGAGTGAGTTCACAAGTTTTAGTAACTTGATAAATCGTATTGCATCATAATCTTGATACGAATCATTCTGAAACATAGTTCTGATAGCATTATTAAACACATGCTTGGTAAAACATAGTTATATCAACATATTCTGATAAAATCGTTCCGCGGGTTACGCGCGAACATTTCTGGGAACTGTGCTCGTCCATGCAAAGTGGCGCTGCCACTACGAGCTAAAATAAGTAATATCGTCCCGCGGTTTACGCGTGGACATTTCTGAAAAACTGTGCTCGTCTGTGTAAGTGGCGCTGCCACTACGAGCGAATAATACTGTAATACCGTCCCGCGGGTTACGCGCGGACGTTGTGCCGGAAAACAAGGCGCTCGTCCATGCAAAGAGGTGCGACCCCTACGAGCGGGCTCAAACCCATAGTACTGCCCCATGACCATACTAGGCACTCGTCCATGCAAAGAGGTGCGACCCCTACGAGTGGGTGGATCAAACCAGCAGTCCCTACCCTTAGAGTTCCAATGGTAAAGTGATCACTTACTCGAGTTCTAGCGCACATACATTGAAAACCTTAGATAACCGTTTGCATTGCTCATCATGAAACATAACTTAAACACATAATCGCTTTCATAGCTTGTAAGTATACCATGATAAAACATTATTTAAGTACGTGTCCCTCGCCCCGAAAGCAGTTTAAAACAGTGAACACAGTGAAAATAGGGGCTGTGAGACTCACCTGAGGTTCTTGTTAAGGGTTTAATCGAGATTCGGGTTTTCTTGGTGTTGGCCTCGGAATCGAAGGTCTAGAATACGATTAAATAACAAGAAATTAAGATCAAGATATAAGGGTTGGAAAGTAGATCTCAAGGTTATAATCTCGGCTTACCTAGTAACAGGAACGGAATTTGAAATCAAATAGATGCTTGGGAGATGATTCAGAGCAGATTTGCAGTTTTAAGAGAGAAGTTTGAAGTGTGTTGAGTGATAATTTTAGGTTACATATTTATAGGCAAACTCAATGGAACACAATCCCTTGATTTAGGGGATTGTAATCTTTTCATATCTAGGTGTGATGATGATAAAGTATGGAAAGTATTATTATTTATTCAAAAGTGGAGGAGTGGGTAAAAGATTCTGATTTTCGCAGGACATGCAGGTCTGTGGTTGGTGAAAGTAGGGTGGCTGATAGTTGACTGTTCATGCTACAGTGTGCTTTTGCCAGTGCACAGTAAAAAGTAGAAATTTTCTGAAACACGTTACTGTTTTCTTTTGGGCGGGAATAATCCCTTTATTCTGAAGAATACTGTGTTTTGTGCGTGTATCCTTGCGCGTACAGCCTTATGCGTGTAGGATTCTGCGTGTAGAATGTTTCTTTGCTGCGGGTAGGTACGTAACCTTCTCGCAGTTAGGGACATTTGAGTTTCATTTGTAGATTCTCCAGGTGGTTTTGGTATTTCAACATAGTGATCAGTCATGTTGAAGTCAATTCCATCCTGGAGCTTCAGACAAACTAGCTCTCAAAGTTCCCGCCATGCGGGTAGGTTAGTTCCCTTCCGCACGCGCATAAACGATGTAGGATGCACCCGCCTTAGCATCATGCGGGATGGTCAACCCATAGACAACATAACGTTTAAGTTACATGAAAACATAAGGCCAAAACGTTCACGCATGGCGCATATAACATATGCTCACGCTGGTTCTTAACATGGTGCGCTCGCGCAGGGCGCACATAACACATGCACGCGCTGACTAACATGGCGCGCTCGCGCAGGGCAAACATAAATGTCCGCGCTGATTCTAACATATTCTCGCGCCGGGCGCACATAATGTGCCCGCGCTGATTCTTAACATAGCGCGCTCGCGCAGGGCGCACATAACAAATGCACGCGCTGACTAACATGGCGCGCATAATATTTACAATCACCTAATTATTAGGTTGATTACTTAGTTTAAGGGGTTGGGAATTTACCGGGTGTCACATAAACAAACACATTTTCATCACAAATTCAAATTCAAGAAATACCCAGATCACAAAATCGAAAAACAAACAAAACCCTGTAATTATATTCCCAATTGAATGACCGATCACGAGATATTAACAATTTACATCCACAAACAAAACCCTAGAAAAGAGAAAGAAACGAACCATCATTAATAAGAATCATGCAAAGAGGTGGTTCGCGTTTAAAGGCGTCAATTTTCCGCATTTCGGATTCCAATCGGGTGACGAAATCATCAAGCTTGAGAATCTTGTCAGACACGGTACCGATTCTGGAAACTTGACGGAGAAATTGAGCGATTGATTTGGGGATAAAAGTGGGTTTGAAATCGAGAGTAAGCTGATCAGGTGGTGGATTTAAGCTCCCCATGTTATTATTATTATTATTTGATTTGATTATCAATTGATGTTGATGATCAAAAGAAATGGGGAGTGAGGGTGTATGTATAGTTGTTGTAATTATATATATGCAGCAGGTAAATAATATTAATAATAATAATATTATGTGAAGAAGAAGAAAGAGAATGAATGAATGAATCTAGAGAGATGAAAGATTCTGAGTGGGCGTAATAATATTATCTTAGCCCACTACTATAACTACACTCACCGGGTTCTAAATTATTTCTAAAATACCGAAACTACCCTCACACCACTAACTCACAAACCTAAAAGATTGTGACATGTATATAGATAATATGTGGTTTCTTAACACTAAATTCATTGATGATAATGGTGTGTGAGTAGTGACGAAGCTTGGACATATACGTCTGGTGGAATTAGAGGGGGACGGGCACAAAATATTAGTCGGAAACGGGTAAATTTACATTATGTGTAAAAGGATTTCCGCCAAAAAAGGATAATTTTACACTACCGAGCATAAAAATGGAGGGGCCGAGCTCAAAATTTCGGTCGGAAACGGGTAAATTTACACTATGTATAAAAATTTTTGGCCGAAAAAGGATAAATTTACCCTGCCGAGCTCAAATTTTCGGTCGGAAACGAGTAAATTTACACTATGATAAAAATTTTCGGTTGAAAAACGACAAATTTACACCACTGAGCCAAAAAAACAGATGGGGACGGGGCCACCCCTAGCCCCAACTAGCTACGCCACTGGTTGTGAGGTGATTTGGTTCTTTCGACTGAGCACTGGTGTGAGTTAATACAAAGTATTTTGATTGGTTTTTATGTATTTGGTACTATTTTGATATCAGTAATGACTTTTTTTTGTTTAGCTAGTCGTCTTTATTGCATCAAATGTTGTGATGCGATTATACTTGGCAGTGGATTTGGCGATGGCACTTTGCTTGGTAATCTTCGAAGTTATTGCTCCACTATTCATTGTGAATAGGAATCCCATTTGTGATCGAAAATCATCTCGGTTAATTTGAAAGTTGGTATCATTATAATACCTTATACTGACTTGTTCTTCAACTCCATCATGTATCAAGAGCATGTCTTTAGTTGTTCTCGAGTAGCTAAGGATATTATTAGCTGTACCTAGATTGTGTTGTTATCTACTCGCAATGCTAAAAGCACACAATACATAAGGTCTAGTGCAACACATCATACATCAGGCGAGAAAGTTTCCTCATAATCGGTTCATTGAGATTGAGTAAACCCTTTCACAACAGGCCTTGCCTTAAAGGTGTACACATTTCCCTCTGTCAGTTTTCCTCTTAAAACCCTATATATTTCATACAGCCCGACTTCATGGGGGGTAAATCAAACTGATTCCCATACTTAAAATTCACATCTCTCAGGCTCATGTCGATCTCTCCATGAAGGTTATGTGTTACAATTAATTTTTGAATCACATATGGTTCAGGTACAATGATACCTTGTTTTTTATGGTTTCAACCTTAGGTATAGTTATTTGTGGTTTTTGAATTTCCCCAAGATCCATAATATTTTATTTCGACCCTATAAAAAGAAATTCCTTTTCCAAGAATGCCGTCTAAGTTTAATGAAAACCTTGTATTCAGTCAAATGTTAGAAATAATAACCCCTTGTTTCTTTAAGGTAACCGACAAAAACCGTCATTTCGCATGTGGGATCTAATTTTTTTTGCACCTTACATTTAATGTAAACGACACAAACCTAAACCTTTAAGTAGGACAATTTAGGACTCTCCCCATGCCATATCTCATTCGGCGTTTCGTCTACTTTCTTGGTTATATCCATAACATATAATAATTTGAGCAACAATTTTAACAACGTAAATCCGGAAGGAGTGAGACAAATTCATACGATTCATCATAAACAAAATCATATCCAATAAGGTTCCACTTCCCCTTCATAAACTTAACTATGTAGTGATGTTTCTAATGGAGTGAGTCGTAAAATGATACAACATTTCTTTAAACGTTCATTGAATCTGTAGCTTAGATATTCGCCACATCAATTAGATCGAGTGACTTTTTTTATTTACCGGTTTAAATTTGTACTTCATGTAACACCCCACTTATATATATATATATATATATATATATATATATATATATATATATAATTATTTTGAATATTTAATATTCCAAAAAAAAGTATTTAAAATTATGCAAAAACCTTGTGATTTTGACAAACCATTAAAAATGGTTAGACTCATGTTAGTGATCAATACATGAAGCAGATTACTGAATCATGATATACAAATTTGTAATATTATGTTTACAAGACTATGATCTCAATGAATTATTGTTTATAAAATCTTAAATAACATAATACTAATATTAAATATATTTTTTCTCTGTGCAAAATGTGTGTTAAAAACATAAATTTTGGGGTTAGTCCAATTTTAGCAAATTTTATGTTTAAATGTCGATTGGTGAAATATAAGTGTGTACCAATCGTTGTACCAGTAAAAAGATAATTTTACCCCTCATTTGAGGGATATGGTTGATGGAGTTAGCCTAAGTGGATAAAGCTGCAAACAAGTTTAAACGTTAATGGTTCATTTTCCAAAAGATCTATTTTGGGCTGAAAGGGCTATGAGAAGTAAACCACGGGGGCCAAAAATAGCAATTTACTCTATATTTAAATCATTTCAAAAAATAGTAATTCATATTCACTCTTGCGTGTTAGAATATTTAACACTTTAAATATTCTTTTTGTACGTTGCTTGGGACGTAACTCTTTGGACCATACATTATCAGTAGCATTTCTTCACGATGTTTCAAGTGTTTTAAGTTTATTCATCATTTGTGTATGCAATAAGAAAGATTAGTATTTAGAAATCATTGTAACACAATGTGGTTTGTTCAATGTGTTTAGGCTGTTTTTCAGAGCTAGTTTCTTATGTCATATGGACTAGAATACTAGAATACTTGATACCCCCACTCTACACACCGGAGTTTTGTTGATAAAAAGATTGTATTAATCAATATAATAGTAAGATAATGTGAAAAAGTGTATTCAGCCCCCTTACATACACTCAAAACATAGCAATTGTAAAATGGACCAACAAGTTATTATATTCAAGTGACTTAAAACCTTCAAAACACAAAGAATACATGTTAATATGATATGAACAATGTGTATACACTATGGTCCACTAAAAATGGATGATGAATAAGCTCTAGGTGTGCACGAAGAAGTTTTAGGGCATGTTTGAGATTGAGTTTGAAAAATGCTTATTGGCTTATGTGTTTTTTCAAAAAGTCATTTTGAAAAGCCAGGATTTGGGGCTTTTAGAAAACTGTTTTTTAACCCTTTCAAAAAGCTAAAATAAGAAAGTTTTTGTGATTGCCAAACACATTCAAACTTTTTTGCCTTTTGAAAACACCAATAAGCCAATAAGCATTTTCCAAACTCAATCTTTGACTGTTTTCTTTAAGATTTACGGGCCGTACCCTTAATATGAACACTTAAATGAAACTACATTCCAAAAAGCTAATATAGGTTCTTCTTTTGTAATCGTCACAAATCACAATGAGTGTTCCTAATGGCCTGTTGTTGGTGATATATTACTTTAATCTGGGTCATATATATAGTCTAACGACGTTGAAATTATGTTGTCAAATCATATGTACATAAGTCCTTTACAAAAGAGAAAATGAATCTAGTGAATGGAACCTAATTCTCATCCAAACGTGAATGAAGACATGATAAGGATTGCAACGTCATAATGTCAATTTGTAAGGGCTAAATGTGAGATTCCAAAGTGCTTTCTCTACCGCTAAAGTGACCGTTTATTTATAAGATAGAAACCTTTACATGTCATTCTTGATTTATCATTCAAAGAGTAATGTGATATTATATTTTATCTTATTTTTTATTGGGTCAAGATATTCTACAAATGGTAACAAAAATGAGAAGTGTGAGAAGTCATAAATAATTAACATGTGTCAAGTGGGGATCAAAAGAAAAAATGTATAGAAGTAATTGTATACATTTTCTCTCTCCACATGCAAGGCACATGTTAATACCCTCATAGTTTTAGAACGTTTATAACTTTTTGGTATGATATTTATTTTAAAAAAAAAGTTCATCATAATAACAAACGTTTTTTTATCTTTAATATGAGTATGATTTTTGTTATATAAAATTTAAAACAAAAATCACGTCATTGTGTCTTTTTTCATCATTGTGTCTTTTCGCACACCATTGTGTCATTTCGCTTATCATTGTGTCTTTTTTCGTCATTGTGTCTTTTCGCACACCATTGTGTCTTTTCGCACACTATAGTGTCTTTTCGCTTATCATTGTGTCTTTTTTCGCCATTGTGTTTTTTCGCACACCATTGTGTCTTTTCGTTTATCATTGTGTCTTTTTTCGTCATTGTGTTTTTTCACACACCATTGTGTCTTTTCGCACACAATTGTGTCTTTTCGCTTATCATTGTGTCTTTTTTCGTCATTGTGTTTTTTCACACACCATTGTGTCTTTTCGCACACAATTGTGTCTTTTCGCTTATCATTGTGTCTTTTTTCATCATTGTGTTTTTTCGCACACCATTGTGTCTTTTCGCTTATCATTGTGTCTTTTTTCGTCATTGTGTGTTTTCACACACCATTGTGTCTTTTCGCTTATCATTGTGTCTTTTTTCGCCATTGTGTCTTTTCGCAAACCATTTTGTCTTTCCGCACACCATTGTGTCTTTTCGTTTATCATTGTGTTTTTTCGCACACCATTGTGTTTTTTCGCACACCATTGTGTCTTTTCGCTTATCATTGTGTCTTTTTTCGTCATTGTGTCTTTTCGCTTATCGTTGTGTCTTTTTTCGTCGTTGTGTCTTTTCGCACACCATTGTGTCTTTTCGCTTATCATTATGTCTTTTTTCGTCATTGTATCTTTTCGCACACCATTGTGTCTTTAACTTGAAACGTAAAACACAATGGTGAATACGTATAACACAATGACTAAAACGTAAAAAACAATGATGAATACATATAACACAATGGCCTAAAACGTAAGACACAATGGTGAATATAATGACTTGAAACATCACAATGACACAATGAACAACAAAAAAACACAATTAAAAAACCCATTATTTTTTTTATTTTTATATAACAATATGATACTCATATTAAAGATAAAAAACGCTTATTATTATGGTGAATTGTTTTTAAAAAAATAATGTCATATGAAAAAGTTATGGACATTTTAAAATGATTGAGGAATTGACATGTGCTTTGCATGTGGAGAGAGAAAGTCAACAAATGTGTGTTATTACCTTCATGTCTTTTCTATCAATTTTTATTTATTAAATTAATCTCAGCCATTCAAATCTAAGATCAATGAACAAGATTCATTCTCACCCTTCTAATTTTTTTTGTCCTTTGTATTTTAACTTTACCCTTTTTTATTTTGATGGTTTACATATCAACACAATATATAAACTCCTATATTTTCTTTGACTTTTAAGAACCCAAACCCAAATGACCATCTATTAACCTCAATTTATCCCCACACCAAATGGTGTGGTGGTAAAGATGGTTTAGTTTTAAAGTGGTGGTCATGGATTCAATCCCCACTATAGATGGTTTGTAAATAATAATGTATTTGGCTGTTAAAAAAAATCTATTAACCTCAATTTCAATTTGGAATAAATGAGATCATTAACTCTTGATCATTAAGGGAATACAAATCTTTCTTAATTAGTAAGAACAATCGAGACTGTTATCACTTTGATACTCACTCTGTCCCATTATAAGTGTTCACATTTTCTTTTTTATTTGTCTTATTACAAGTGTCCACTTTCAAAATTTATTAGTTAATTTCCAAGTTTACCCTTAAACACACACAACTAACATTAATAAACAATATTGATGGACCCACTTTTCAAGGGCATTATTGTCATTTGATAAGAAAAAAAAATAATCATTCTAATTACTTTAAACTTTGTGTTTTTCAAACTTGAACACTTATAATGGGACGAGGGGAGTATATAATATATTAAAGACCAATTGAATTGAAAATACGAGTAACATTGAAGTTTAAACTTGATACTGATGGCAAGGAGCTAACCATATAGTTGAGTCATTGGGTCTTCAAAGTTTGTGTTAAATTAGTTGAGTCAGACAATTACAGTTAATGTGCTCATTTGTGGTTTTAACATGTCAGACATGTAGTGGCACATGTTTTCTTATTTTATTTTTACAAAATTAGCCAAATTATGCATTTATGATAGACTATTTCGGGTTTAGAAGAACTGGGTTAGATGAAGATCTTATGATACATTTATCAAGATCGGGATCATTGCAAGATATTATGCTTGTAGATATCACCTTTTAGCGAGAGAGAAAAAATCACGAAAGCATAAGATTTTAAGATCGGGATGCTAGCTTTAGCTATTGTAGGCCCTTTTGCCTCAAAAAGAGGTAATAGAATGAATAATTAAGGATTTGAGATAATCAACTAACTACTTATTACAATATTTAGATCGTACTTAAGACCGTCCAAGTACCTTTTTTGACCCTATATGTGCATGGGTTACATGCTTGGGTTTAGGCAGCACAATGAGAGAGGAAACAAAAACACAAAACCATTAACTAAGGATTATGTATACATGTGCTTTGAGACTATGTATATATTGTGTGTAGATGAATACTTGTCAATAAGGGAGTAGGGGACTATCGTTGAGCTCTTGTCCAAAATTGGATAAGCTCATACAATACATTATACACCTCCTAACCCATTTTAGACATTTATGTAGCATTCCTTCGGTCTTACATAGCTTTTATGTAAATGAATGATTATACAAACAAAAAAAACAAATACAAATTAATGAAAAAGTGTCATGAATATTTAATTCCCATCTTGATCTATCAAATATAACATGGATTGAACCATTCTATTTTCAACTCATAGTAGTTGCCTTACAATATTATAGCATAAAAATATGCATATACTACTAGGCAATGCATATATAATTTATTTTATTTGAAAAACTGGAATTTATATTTATAAGGTTTTGAACACAAATGACTCTTATCGTGAGAAGTATACAAATAGCTAGAGTAATATTAACATTAGAGTAATTAGTATTACACTATAACTTTTGAACTCGAGTAATTATTATTACACTATTTTATTTTTTATAATATAATTACTCTAGTTCAAAACTATAATTACTCTAGTTAATTATATGTTAGTGTTCTAATTTTATTTGTACTGGATCTCACCCACGCATTTATATGCATTATATATTTAAATATTTATAGTTTATAAGCTTGCTTCTTTTATTTTTATCTTTTTGAATGGCAAATTTCTATCATTTGAGTCACTTACCCAAGACCTCCCACCAACCCTATTGGTTTATCATATATAAATTAATAAACAAAAAAACAAAGTATGCTACTAAGTTCTGAAAATATATGAAATGTAAAAATTCTATGACATGAAAGTGGGACAAATAAATAAAATATAATTAAAAAACAAAAATGTGAAGCCAAAATTAGAGTGCATTATCGTGCATGTGAATGGGTGGTTGGACATTCATGACTAAAGCACGTGCCCAAATAATTTTGGAGATGGTAAATATGGAATCTTGGTGCATGGGTGGGGCCTAGCTGCAAAGGTAAATTCATGCCACATTGTAAATAAATAATTTCGTAATTAAAAGCAAATATTTATCATTATTGACTTATTGGACATTAGTCTTAGATCAAAGTATCAAACAGGTTTGTTTTGAGTTGATCAAATATAAGACTAGAACTGGCCATATTTGCTTTGAGTAAAATAGGTCAAATCAAGAATCAAAGTTTGGAAAAAAATTGAATTAAAATCACCTATAAATATCCAATATTTCAGCGTAAACCAGATCATGACATGTCTCGACATGAATTGGTTGAGACCATGTGTGCATATTCACTTTTGTGTTTTGAGACCAACTTCTAATCGGGACTATTACAACATGAAATTTGAGGTAATAGAAAACCTAAATGACACAATTAAATGATAGAATTAATCAGGTCTTATCCATTCTAAAAAAAGGCTAATTGCATTATATTTGGAATAATAAAAACAAAGATATTCAAACTCTTGAATGCAGTCACAACTAATTCTTTCGTACGCCTATCTCATCTCATGACTTACAAAAACACGGCAAAACCTCGTCGTTTTACTAAAAAAAAAATAATCACTAGTCTAGTTCACATAGTAATAAACTTAATCACTAAATCCTATTTTTGGATAAATATATAGTCCTATAGTAGTATATATCTTTTAATGATGATAAAGTTATTAATAAGTGATTATATACTATCTCTAAATGCTCCTATGTTTATAATATAATCTTATTTCATGCATAACTAATCAAAACCAAAGAGTTTATTATCAACGTCACATGTCCTCCAAAATGAACTAATGTGTGACTTACAACCCTTCTTGAAGGTGAGGTTGGTCCATCGTCCCCCAACAGCCCGCCAACACATCCATGCAAACCCGACCCAAGCAATCCATCAAGCGACCCACTCGCTTCACATCTTGAACCAAGATATACTTATCATGAAATTCATCGTAAATACCTATATATCATGAAGTTCATCGCATATATTTCTACGTGTTCACCTCTTCATATTTATGTTCTTTAGAAATTTGGTTCGACTAGAATATAAATGCACCAAATGGCACTTTACGCAACGTACTGGATGCCTCCTTCCCGTGAAACTTTGACTGTCGAAGTATCCTTGATTATAATCACTTGCCTCAGTTCCATCCTATCGTCAACAATGATGAATCTTACACTCCTTTGGCTTGAGCAGCCGGTCAATCGGCTCTGATGCCGCTGTTAGGTTAACCATTATTTATCTACACCAAGAGCGCTCACTAGGAGTCCAGTTACAAGTAGATTAAAACACAAAAACAACCATATAAATTTTAGAACATTTTATCATAGTTGGTTATAGAATTTGACTTGACTATGAAGTATTAAATGTCTAAACGATTGTGTGCCAACCCTTAACACGCAAATGACCAAAATCGAATGCCTTTAGTCCGCTGTTGATGCGCCATCGCCCATCGCCCACAACACAAAGCTTCGTCTTTGATTCTTTTTTCCGTAGCTCACGATCCAACTCAAAAACATACCCATATTTCTAGAGTGACTACGTTTTAGTTTTAGAACAGTTATTTTGAGATATCTCAAAACATACCCATATTTCTAGAGTGACTACATCTCAAAAAATAGAAACGAGTAATAATAATCTATAGCCATGGTTCGATAACATGTAATAATTTGCTATTGATGTTTTTTTTTCTCTTTATTTTTCTTTTGCTTATGTTAATCTTCTCTCCCCTCGAGGTACTCTAAGAGGTAGGGGTGAGAAAAAACCGAACCACAAATTAAAAACCAAATTGTTAACCAAAAATAACCTTAACTCAAAAAACCAATGGTTACGTTTAAGTGAATATGATTAACCGGCCATTCAATTATGGTTAATGCATCTCCATTAACTAACTTTAACCAAACCGAACCTTGTATGTTTATGTTTTTTCAAATTTTATATCTCTATTACAATCTTTTATACCAATTTATCCAACTTTGAATGTTTAAATTTATGTTACAACTATCTATAACATAGTTTGGATTACCATGACTAGGCTTGGAACAAATCGATGCATTTTCTTTAAATAATATATGACATCCATTTTAAAAAAGATAAAAAAAATGACAGCCGTTAGATTCCATGACAAGGAAATAAAATAGTCGGTAAAGAATCTGTTGACGAAATGATTTGAATGGTTTAAATTCGTTTTAAGCCTCTCGAACCCATTGGTTTTGTCGGGCATGAGAATCCCGTTTTATTTCCAATTATACCCCCGCCTTATCCTTCTTTTGTTTTTCATTATAATTTATTTATTTTTTTGAATAAACAAAACATAAGTCTCAAGCGTATATAGTTATTTAAAATTTTATATATCAGAAATGTATCAAATAATATAGTTAAATAGTAACTACGTAGCAACCCGTTGGGTTGTGATGGTGCGACACGAATTCAGTTTGTATCGATTAAGTTTGTCACAACATCAATATTCAATACTAAATAAAAAACAATAAATTTGTAAACGCCCAACACAATATCTACACACATACAACTTAGCATCAAATTGACAAGAATGTGGTCGCTATTGGTAAGGTTCGTATGGATACAAACGGCCATAACAATAGTGACAATTTGTATAGCCTATGATACAAAAAAAATATATCATATTTAAAATCACGTCTATTCGGTTGGTAAAACATGGGTGTTACAGCAGCGACTTAGTGAGTTGATACGAATTCAGTCTGTATCAGCTACATTGGTTAACGTACCTAAACTAAAACTAAAAAATAATTCTGTTAAGTTAACATATTTTAAACAAAGTCACAAGCAATGTGAAGGCGAGTCGACGCGAATTTGATTGGTATCAATTAGGTCCATTATGAGTGTCGAAACAAAACCCAAAATCAAATAAAGCATACTTTAAGAAACTATTAACAATAATCATAATAATAATAATCTTTAATATATATAAACAAAGACATAAAAATCTTACGTGTCGCGATGTGGTCGCACCTTTTTTTTTGGAGTCACCAGATTTGCTTGATTTTTAAATTGAAGTTTCTCATGCATTTGACCCGAATTTATGAGTATGGGTCTTACAAAACCCATATATTCCTTAAACGGGTTATAACATCTCATTAAATTAAAAATTATTCTCACCAAATTATTTATGTAAAAATCCTATAAAATAGGATATAATAAAAAATAATATCTTATTTATTTTAAAAAAGATATATATATTATTTAAATTAAAAACCCAATTTGATAATAAAAGAAATAAACGGGTCTTGGGTCTCATAAAACCATAAGTATATTATTAACTTTCATAAATATTATTTATAATTAAAAAACCAATTTCATAGTAAAAAGATAAACGAGTCTTGGGTCTCATCAAAACCATATAACTTTTAAACCGGGTTATAACATCTCATTTATTTGTGAAACAAATTATCATCAAACCATAAGTATATTATATAAATTAAAAAAATAAATAAATATCAGAACAAACAATATAAAACAACTCCCGTAATACGAGGGATAAAAACTATTAATAAACTAAAAAGCCTAATACGGCGATCAACAAAAATAGAAAGATTAACTAAAAAAAAGGAAAGGAGGTTGTCTAGGTATTTAAATTCAATACCTTCTCTTTTTTTAACTTGAAATCTTTTAAGTGTCTTACTAGTAAGGATTATTGACTCCATGTCTTTTTGTCTATGTAAGTCCATGTACTTGGTCACTAATATATATTTAGAGAAGATATATGGCTCCATGTCTCTTTGTTATCATACAAATTATATATAGAAGTGAGAAATATTTTATTAATTTTATAAATTGTTTTTATATCCTAGAAAACGTGATTGGTGTTTGAGGTAAGGGACCCGGGTTTGAGTCTCTGCATCCAACGTTTTATTTTTCTTATAAAATATTCTTTTTCCTATATGTTTTATTTCTATTTTGGGTTATAAAGAAACATGAGTTTGAGTTTTATAAATGACGTCAATGAAGCAATACCAAACCAACTAGCTATAAAAATAAATTATTTGACTAGAGTTCTACAAGATAAGATGAAATCTGTATCTATTAAAAGGCTTTGGACCTACAAAACCAATCATTGTTAGTCTCGTCACAGGAAGGTGGTCCTCCTTGTGACAAACCTCTAGCGAGAGAATTAGTTAAGCAACATGAGATGATAAGTGAAAGTAAAGTATTAGAAGCATGTAGAAAATGATCGTGCATTGATAAGAGACTTTCTATTTATAGTCGATGTGGGTAGACGTCACTCTTATTGGATGGGATCATTTGGTTGAGAGTAACCTTCTTTGATATTGTCTCTTCTTGCATTTGACTGGTTTAAAGCATATCACATAGATTGGACTGAATATATGATGACATGCTAGATGATTTTTGAACTATCTTTTAACCGCGTGAGTGACGAGAGAATATGACCTTTGGTGGGATTTCAAGCTAACAACTTACACTTTCTTTTGGTTGTGAACGGGTTACACATGTACACCACTCAAATGATCTCATATAACATGACAAAATAGCAATCGGATAAAAGAAATACCAACATACTTAGAAATTTTATGACATACAAATTAGATATATTTGTTTTTATATTATTATTATTATTAACGAGTATTTTAGATATTTTAACCACTAACTAAAACCGCAGACCATGCATACTCATGGCGTCTTCCTTTCAAAACGCCGGGAGCACCCCCCCCCCCCCCCTCCCCCTTTTAGCTTGGCATTTTAGGCCAATAGTTTCATACAAAAACACATGTGTGACACAAATTTTGAGGGTTTTGTGAGAGAGAGAGGTAGAGAGAGGTGTTTTGGGATCTTTTTCCCACTACACCACTTTTTGAAAAATGTCAATAGCTGACTAGACGTCACATGACGTAAAATGTCCGGGTGCGCCTAGTTTTGACTACGCATGGTCTACGAAAATATATATAGGATATTTAAATAAAAATGTGTGGTTCCAATGTTTCAAGTCGGTTTGTTCAAAAACGAGTCGAGCTCAATTTAAGGTAAGCTTTGTCGGTAGACCCATTAAATTAAACCCGAATTATAATGTTTATAACTTATAAGTACGTTATAACACTGTTATTTTTATACATTTTAAATAAGCTCACATAAGTAGAGCACTTAATATTTATTTCAATTTAAATATTGAAATACTATCAAACTTTAATTTAAAAAAAAAACAGCTAGCTTATCAAATGCATTGGCTCGAGCTTTTTACAAGTCGGGATGGCTTGCTTAAATTTGGCCCTCTAAAGATATCTTCAACAGTTTTTAGTTCAAACAAGTTACATCACTCACACATCAGTTGGTTCTCCGGAGACAACAGTCGTAGCCTCCGGAGCAGTGGTCTTCTCACCACCGGGGTTCCCCGCCACCTCTTCACTATCTGACTCAGTGTCAGATAGGAGCACTGGATCGGCTGTGGAGGCCACCTTCTCCTTCCCCTTTCCGCGGCAGCCTTCCTCTTCCGCACCAGCGAAGGACCATCTGCGGATTCCTCAGAAGAAGGGATGTCATGAATTCCGGCAGCGGGTACAGCATTGAGGGATTGAGGGTAGAATATCGCCTTACCTGGCCGCCGGTGGCTCAGGATCTCGTGGCCCAGCGGATAGACCTCCACAAACCGATCCGCCGTTTGTTCCAGGATGGGCAACTCGCCCTCGTCTAGAGCACGAGTACCCATCCGCGCGGGACCGTCAGCTTCCCGCGGGTACAGGAGCGACTCCAAATCGTTCCCCTCTGAAAGAAAAGAAACAGTTAGAAGACAAACTCGTATCAGTAAAAAAGACAAGACACCATAAGGAATAGAGTTCAAACCGTATTCGAGAAGGATGGGAACCTGAGACGCCTCCTTCCACACCCGGCTCATCCCCAACATCACCATCCCGGACTCCGCAAACCGGTAAACCGGAGATTGGACCAGGGATATCTTCGAGAACCATTCCGCCTCCTGGTAGTTGGGGGCGTGAAGGCTCGGAATTGCTTGGCCATTTTTAAACTTCATGGCAAGGGGGACGGCGCGGGCGGATATGTAGAAGAACTCCCGCTTCCACGATCGGAGACTGCGCTCGGTCGCGCAAATCTTTAAACCCTTAAAAACCACATTTTTGCTCCAACAATACAACCTTTTCAAACCATCTTTACATTTTCACACAATCACTTAGTTTTACATTTATTTTTAAATAAGAATTCACAATACTATAAAATATTTAATCAAAATATGAACATACCTTTTGTGGATAGCTCGCATATGGACCCGAAGAGACTAGCGATTCACAAGAAAGTATGTGACAAAATAATGAGGAAACACGAGTTGGATGACGTTGATTTGAATAAGTAGGACTTTTTGTAACATTTTTTTTTCTTAGGACTTCTTGTAACGTTTTTTTTTCTAGGACTCTTTGTAATGTCTAGGACTTCCCTGTAACGTTTTTTTTTTCTAGGATTTCTTGTAATTTTTTTTTTCAAATTAAGCGTTGTAAAATAGATAATAAAATTGTTAAAAAAAAACTAACTGCTAAACTTTCGTTACATAAAAAAAATAAAAAATAAAAAAGACAAACAAAAAGAATACATATATGTAGATATGTATAATATATTAATATTAAATATATTTTATAAATACAAATATGGGTATATGGGATGGATCTTGCGAGAAGTGATATTACAACGAGAAGTGCGAGAAGTGAATGTGTAACTCCATTAATCCCTATTTTTTTCACTCACTTGCTTATGATGTTACCTACATGTATGTAGGTTGGTTGTATTTATGTCTTAATATACATTCAAACCTACCTATACACATACAAATGTACCGAGCCACATTGAAACCTACGTACCTACACACATACAAACATACATACACATATACAAACATACGTACCTACACACGTACATACGCACCTACACAACACACCTACACATAAGAAATGAACTGAAATTAGGGATTAATGGAGTTACACATTTACTTCTCGCAATTCTCGCTGTAAAAAAACTTCTGAAATGATCCAATACATATGGGTATATATATATATATATATATATATATATATATATATATATAACATGTGGGGTGAAAGATGTGATGTTGGGGCCCACACTCGATGGTTTTTGATGGTTTGAAACAACAAACTTCAAATAATGGCTTTTGGTTTGAACCAAACAAAAACCATCAATGAAGATGGTCTAAGTAACACTGACTTGGCTCGGCCACTCTTTAAACTGCCCTAGTAAACTTAGAACATTTAGATGAACTAAGTTTGTGATTGAGTTTGAAAAATGATTATTGGTTTTTTGATGTTTTCAAAAAGCCAATAAGCCAAAATGTGTTTGACAATCACAAAAATCCTTTTTATGTTAGCTTTTTGAAAGAGTTAAAAAACAATTTTCTAAAAGCTCAAAATCCAGACTTTTCAAAACAGCTTATTGAAAAAACCAATAAGCAAATAAGCATTTTTTAAACTTAATCCCAAACATACCCTGAACTCCATCTTTTATTTTAACTCATTTTCTCTCTCTCTCTCTCCTTTATTTATTTATTTATTTATTTATTATTTATTATTTTAAGTCTAGAAGTTGCGTACCTAATATTCTTGGTTGTTATAAAACAACTTATTATGCAAGTAGAAAACGAGCAAATAAAATAGGTAAAGTCACATCAAAATTGTAACGAAATTATTTTCATATTTTGCATAAGATTCATTGAATGGATTCTGTATCAGAATATAAATTAGAAGATGACAACAAACTTTATCGGATTAAAAATTTTTTAATACGAAAATGACGTTTATGATAATATTGGTGTTTATAACGTTTCATTAATTTTATGTAATTTACATTATCCGACTATATTTTATGTTTAAAGGTGTTGTTTGTTTCAATCAAATCTGACCGATTCAGATCTGACTCATCCTCTTTCTCATTCAGCATCAATCAGAAGCTGATCATTTCACACGCAATTTTGTCCCATTCATATGTTTTTCTTTTTGGAATGAAACGGTATGAGCTCTGACCGAGTCAAATGTCCCGCTCTTAATGGTTCCATTCAGATTTAAAAAACATCCTCTGACACAAGTTAAAGATTATGAAGTGTTCACTAATCTAAGTTTATATACTTTTACAAGTAACAAAAGTACATCACAATTCTCTTTGTTTTACTCTAGCTCTCTATGTTTTCTGTTTATAAAACTCGAATGCGAATTTGATTAATCTCATTAGAGCATGCGGAGTCTCCCATTTCCCATTTTCTTCCATTTCCTCTAAAAACAGGGAATGGTGTACCTGGTTCTTACAATCTTATGGATCTATCTACCCCCCCCCCCCCCCCCCTCAATTTTATTCAACTCCCCAAACTTTCTTCTTGTTTTTCTTCATTTCTCCATTAATTTCGGTGAAAAAGCATTAGGGAGAACATGGGGATGGTGTTCCCACCCGGTACCTTTTTTTTCCGCGCCCCTTCACGCTTTCCACCCCGTGTGCTATTATAGATTATGTGTAACCCTAGACAATATACTGAATAAATATTATTCTTTTCCAAAAGTATATTATAACACAAGATAAGTTTTATCCATATTGATTATTAAACATCACCCATGCCAGATAACCTAGAAAAATAACTCCTCAATTTTATTCAATTAATTGTTTCTTTTTTGTATATTATTGTACTATCAAAAATCAAAATAACATGTTAGAAATATTTATTTATTATATATATTTAGACAGAGGAGACAAAACAATCGTAATCAGTCTAGTCTTTGTAGCATGTGAATCGAATGGATGATGTTGGTATTATCATGTGTGACCTCTTAACCCGGGTATCTTTTGTCCCATTCTCCTCATATTCTTCCTCTCTTTATCATGGGAATCTTCTATTAAGGCTGCCAAACATGTCACCTTCATGGTTCAATTGTTCAAATAAGATACGGATCCTAGAATTTTATACGAACCCGAATATGACATGAAACTGACAATAATGTCACACGTATAGTTCACATGAGCCCAAATATAGTGTGTATTAAGTGTATTTATGGGTTGACACAAACACGATCCGTTTAACTCTTATAATTTATGATTTTTGTAGATTAATACTTTAAGATTCAAAATTTACTCCATATTTTCACCTTTTTAAATAATTATGTGTAAACTATGTCATTTACATTTAAACTATAAGATTTAACATAAAACAATATTAAATTAGTTTTTGTTTTAACATAAACAAATTAAAAAGATAGTTGACGGATTAACACGTGAACCCGTCAAATTGACATGAACACTACATGTATAATTTTGTTAGATGTGTGTCATGTCAAATTGACACTCACGTCTTCTTTTAATATAATTTCATTTATAAGTTATACTTAGGGATGAGCTCGGTATCATACATGCATCCGATCCCGAATATCTTTAAAACTTGGTATCGGTACTAGTACCGAAATGTTTGTTTTGGTATCCGTACCCGGTACCATTTGCTCATCTTTAATTATAATGTTGTAAGGGAGAAGATTGATAAGTTTTGAAGATCCCTTTCAAGTGGTCCTAAACCCTAGTTGTAGTTACCTAAAAAGATCTGAACATTATAAATACGGGAAACTGAATACGGTGTTGTCACGCACCTAAGCTTAGACGAAAAACCCTTCAAAACTACGTCGTTTTGATTAATTTCCATATATATTCTTTGTTAAAATACCAATACAATTAGTTATTATTATGGTATTTTGTAAAAAGACAAAATGCATTGTAAGGACTAAGGAGAATTCAAGTACATGGGACCATTGATACTTGGACTTATTGATTTCTCATGCTAGAGAATATAAACTTTTCCCTTTTGAAACGGAACATGTATTCATACATTGAATTGTCTAAATGCGTTATTGATTTGATGTGTAATCGATGAACTCATGTTAAGAATTATGATAAGGCATTTTGATTTGCTTCGAGGTTAATTTATCTTGTCACGAATTCAAGGGACTGGATTAGACACTTGTACAGTTGTACCTGAAATTCATGGCTAACTCAATCAATAATGGAGCATCATAACATGTAAATTTTGTGTTGAGGTAAGTTGATGGTTAGTGATGTTTCGTATATTGATCGATGATTATGTTTTGTATAGTACGTGAGAGATGATGAGAGGTGTATCCTGATCCTCATAATGTATTCTTCCTGGATCTAGCTCTTGTGACAAGTCAAGACGAGTGGTGTCATTGTGTAAACAAGTTGAGGCAGTTACAAGCTACTAGAGACCAGCTAGCTAAGAACCTGAAAAAAACCAAGATTAAACGAGCCTGAGCATATATTGGATATCTTATAATAAACGAACCGGAGGCCGAATTTTACATATCGAACTTGACTTGACTGTATTCTCACATGCTTAAATGAGCTTATTATATATGTATAAACCTTTTACTTAATATACACGTGTGTGCATAATTATGATAAAAATAATAAAATAATATGTATTGTGTTACATAAAAAAAATTGTAAGAATTATACTTAAATGTGTTTATATAAATGAGTATACATGTATATGTGTGAAGAAAAACTACTTGCAAATCAAACTTGAGCTTTAAAACAGAGTTTTAACCAGGGGCAGATTCAGTATTGAGTCAGGGGGGTGTATGCACCCCCTCAAATTCATATTTTCTTTTATAAACTTCTACTATATTAGGTTCAAAGACCACGAGTGCCTCATCCATGTTTTTTTAGTGCCCCTAACTCAACTTTCCGAGCCAACTTTTGAAACGCAAGTGTAGTTTTTCTTAAACAAAATAACAATTAAGCTTAGATTGTTTAATTGTTTAACTACTTCATCAATTAGTTATTAATATAGTGATATATTTTGTTAGTTTAATCGGAGCATTATAAAAATTAGACCAATATATGATGGTATTCAGAGTATCATTTCTTTTTTTATAATTTTACACTATTTAACTTTATTTTTTTTATTTGTACATAAGAGCGCTTTGTGCCCTAACAATTATGCAAAGGTTTCTATCAACTGTAAGATGTATTTTGTTATTGTATTTTGGGGAAATTTATTGCTTGCATTTCTATACGTGGTTTATTTAATGTAATTTCATTTGACCTGACCCATTTTGGTTTGACCCTTAGTTTGACTTGACCCGTACTATGTTGACCGTTTTTTGCACCCACTGACAAAATTTTCTAGATCCGCCACTAGTTTTAACAGGTCAAACTTAAGCTCATACACAACTTGCTTACACCCCAAGTGAAATCAAAACTAGAAAAGTGGTTCATGGCATAACGCATAAATAAAAAGACTAAATCATCACCAATCTTCGAATGTAAAAGTAGAAACATGAAGACATTTGTTGGATCTATGGCTCAAAGTAAGAACATAAGGCGATGCTTTTAACAATGTATAAACCTAAGGAGTCACAAAACATGCAACAACACTTATAATTAATGCGCGAAGACACATTTGTGTGAAGAATTATATTATTGTGGCATTAATCATTCGTGGAATAATTATATAATCTCCAATAAATATAACTTGTTATTAGTTGATAAATAGTATCTAAAAATAATAACTAGAGAATATTTGGTTAATATTAATATTATATATCTATATTGAAAGTGCAATTTAAGAGTTTGTGTCAACATCATTAGCTTCTTTTACATATGTATAAATTATTAATGCAAAACTAACTGAGAACAAAAAAAAAAGTTGGTGGAGTGGTTTGGTGTGTTGTTGTTAAAGATTTGAAATATTGGACCCAGATTTAAATCCTACGAGTGCCGGTTTGATATTTGTATACCCCGTGTGACATTCTTCAAAATTCGAATCTCGATTTATATTCATTTTGTAAACTTTTATTTTATAAAACCGACTCAACATTTTTGTTTTCCTTATCTATTTATTATATAATATTATTATATATCTCGATCACCAATAAACAGATGTTTACCTTATTATAGAGTCGTTAAGAAAACATAAGGGGTCCAATCCGATTTTTCGTAAAGTTGTTATGAGTTTTAAGAACATTTAAACTCAATTTAAACTTGTTTGGAACTTGAGGGGCCAAAAATGTAACATCTATACACCATCCATATAAATAGAATAAACCCTAAACCTAAACCATTATTTAACTAGCCACCACCTCCCTTGGCCGTTTTCCGGCGAACCGCGATTCAGACGATATCCCGACAGCCATTTTCCGGCGAGTACCATCACCTACGACGCACCACCACCACTAAACCACCACCACCGTACCCCCACCATCTCTTTCCCTCTTTCCGGCCACCAACCCCAACCGCCGGCATCCCCTCCCTCTCAGTTCGTTATCCGGTGACCTCCGGCGAGCCCCTTCCCCCTCTTCGTTTTTCCGGCAAACACACCACCACCAAAACCCCTTTCCCTTCCCCCCCTCAGTTTCCGTTTTTCCGACGAGAAGCCACCGCTAGTGCACCGCCGTGCCTCACCCTCTCTCTCGGCTCCCTCTCTCTCGCCGTCCCTCTCTCTCTCCGACAACTCTCTCTCATCTCCGGCAGTTTCTGTTCCTTCGTCTCCGGTGGTTTCGGCTCGATTTCCTTCTCGGTGTAGAGCCACGACTCGGGGACGGTTAATAGGTAAACTAATTGGGGATTTTGGTATTATTAATTTTCGTATATCGAGTATAAGTTTTAAATTGATAGTGTAATCGGTTTTATTTGTCGGTTATATTCTTTGAAACGAGTGGGTTGGATATGGAGTTGTTTTTAGATTTGGGGAAAAGATAAACAACCCGGGAATGGATATAAATTTATGGGTTTAGTTAATAATCGTTATTTTGGTTCGGTTGATTTGTACGTTAGTTAATAAACGAGAGGTCTCGGGTTCGCGACCCATCCTAGACCGGTTTTGATATAAATTTTATACTTAACAAATTTATTGTTACTAATAGTATTAATATCAATATATAAAGATTATTATTAGTATTGTTACATATAAGTTACTATTATATTTATTAATTGATAGTATTATTATTATTAATATCATTATTATAAATATTAAAGTGGTTATTAATATTATTAAAAGTCATATTATTATTATCTATTAAAAATCATATTTTATCATTAAATTATTAGCAATAATATCATTATAGTTATTGTGAACACGTTTAGAAATCGAACCAACATCGGGTATGATATCATTATTTATTATCAATATTAGTTACCATTATTACTATTTTTTTTATCAACAACATCTTAAAATTTAATACCAAGATTTTATTCTATAACTATTAATATTAGTATTATTAATAATAATTATTGTTATAATTATTATACTATATTAGTATTATTAGAAATAGTTATTGTTATTATTATTATCTTATATGTCTATATATATATATAAGTGTGTGTATATATATATAACATATCTTTTTAAAATTATTATTATCATTACTATCTTATCATTAATAATATTATTATAAACTTTATTATCTATTCATTTTTATAAAACCGAACTCTTAAATTAAGCTCGTCTTGTTTCTATTTAATATTGGTTTAGTTATTTAAAAGTCCCAATAAAATGATATTATTTTTATTCTAATTATTAATTAAGTACGAGTCTCTAATCATTAACAAACTAACCGGTAACCCGATTTAACAACCGAACCTCCTCGTTCAATGTTTCCAATATAGTTTCATTATGGTTTCAAGTTCATTAATATATATTACATTATTTATTTTAGCTAAGGTGTTTATCGTTTCATGTCGGATCTGTTTGTTTACCGTTCGAGCTTCATTTATTTATCTATTTATTTCTCGGTTCATCAATCGAGGTGAGTACTTTCATACCCCTTTTTCCATCTTTCGTTTTGGGGTGACATTTCATAACTATCAAACTAAATGCGTTATTTACTTGAATCTTAAACCCACAAAAGTGATTGTATACTTTACTTAAATAATTGCTCGATTTGGTGTTCTATGCTTACATGCTTATATGCTTATGTGTTTATCGCTTTTGGATGGTGGAACTATAAATCCTGGACCATGTGGCAACCCCTCATGGCAAGGTGTCGTTAACGTAATGCAATTAACGATAACTATTAAATCCTAGACTACTTGGAAACCTCTTGTAGCTAGGTGGTGCTAATGTGTTTAGCAACTGTCTATAAAATCCTAAACTATTTGGCAACCCCTTATAGTTGGGTGTCGCTAACTTGTTAGCGATAACTGTTTTATCCAAGTTTATAGCTATTATTTATTGTTGTATACTAGTTTTGTGGCTTTTTATTACTATATACTTATATGCTCAAACTTATGAATTGCTCACCAACCTTTGTGTTGACAAACTTTATTTTATGAAATGTTACAGGTTTGACTTTTGATGACTCGGGACTTGATGAAAACATTACCAAGACTATTAGGATATTAGTAAAATGAACAACATAATTGATACTTGTATTCGACTTGTTTGTGTGGACGAGATGCGTTGTTTATTGATTGATTTGTTGAGATAAAATGAGTTGAATAAATATTATCACTTTAAATAGTGTCTTGTGTTTTTGGGCAATCGGTTGCACTCCGGCATGTTCCGCCGCCTTTGGTCGGGGTGTGACAAATTGGTATCAGAGCCACAAGACAATAGGATAGGTGGTTAGATGTGACAACCTAGTATAGTCTTTACTTTAGGGTCCTTATACGTGTTTACCCTACTTGATTGTTCAATACACATTGTTTATTTATATACTTATTTATTTTATCAAATCATAAATATACACATACACACACTTTCATAGTACTCCAAGGTATCCTTACCTTAAAACGTAAAAACATTAGATTTTATTGTGTTTTATGGATCACGAGCTTAACTTGGATCCCGTTGTTTCAAATCTCCTTAAAGATCGTCTCATATGAGATGACCACTTTAAGTAGTCGAATGCGAGCGTTCCGCCCGCCATCCTAATTTTCGGTGTTCGGTGATTTCGCGGACTAATGTTATGACATGACGTTGTATTCTGATTTATTGTTTTTGCTACAATCGTTATTTAAGTCGAAGACATGAAAAAGACGCGGTGGTACGTGCACATGTTTAGACCCCAACATGGTATTTTTGTAATAAAGGTTTTTAGTGTCGGAATATCAAGTCATGGTGGTCCATGCACGATTTTTTCCGCCTTAAAATCTTAAAACATTATTATTACGTTTCAAGAATTTAAACCATTTTTCCTTTATTTTGTTATAAATTCTTATCACAAGTCTTCATTTATAAATGTTATATATATATATATATATATATATATATATATATATATATATATATATATATTTTACATATATCTCGATTTTTTATGGTAAAGTTTTACACCAATTTTCCTCATTTTGATTTCACGATGATTTTTATTACAAATTTCGTTCATTATGATCTCTTCGATATAGGTTAAATATATGTATATATAGAGTTTGATCTATTCATAATAAATTTTACTATGCCATTTATTTTCATTACGACGATTTACAAACGAAAATCTTATTATATAAATTTCATCATATCAAGAAGGTTTTATAATAAATTTCACCTTAACTTTCCAAGTAAATTTCCTATGGTATAAACTTCCAATTGTCTTTAAAGTCCTCGTACAAAAAAAATTATAAAAATTTTATTTTCTTTATAACTATTCCGTTTATTTTGGACGATCACTTCAAAATTTTAATTATTTAAACTTCTCACGACATTTTTAATTATACTACATTATATAATACATGTGGTAGAATTCTCGTTACCCAAATTTATTTTCATAACAACTTTCATTATGCAATCTTTGGTTTAATATAAATGTTCGCAAATGAAAATTTACATCATACGATTGTCCGCGTTTTTAAAAATTCTTATGATAGTTTTGCCATGATTTTCAAGAAAGTTACAAACTTATAGCTTGTAATATTCTTGAAACGCTCATACAAAACTTTATAGAAATTTTACCTTAAAGACAAAACAAAAAATCGTTTGCTCATGATATCTCGATTTACAATGCCGTTCATTTTAACTTACCATGATATTCTTCATTACACGATATTAAATAACGAACTTGGTAAAAAAAAAGGATTTCATTTCGTAACTTTATATTTCCAAAACGACACTCATCATTCCATAGTGAGACCTCATAACAAATTTTAACATTCAACTTACGTATTTTAAATTCCCTCATAAGTAAAAAAAAATCCTTTATATATAAAAAATTATATTTATATAATATGTATATTCATATATATATATATATATATATATATATATTAACTTGTAACTTTAATTATCAAAATTTTCATTGATGTTTCAAACACTATTTATAAATTATAATATTTTCAATTTAATACTTATTGCTAGTAAAAAAAAACCCTAAACGCAACCACAAGTTCCCAAACACCCGTATTCCCTCTCAAACTACCGTCTTAAATCAAACCATCCTTCAACCTCAAAAGTTTCCCGAGCACTCAAAAAAAAATATCTCCTCAATACGAACGAAACCTAACACATTAACGTTATATCCTCACCAACTCCAACCCCAACCCCACGTAAATCCAAGATGTATAAAACAAACCCAACAAAAAGCCATAAATACCGACACCTTTACCTACCAACTCACTATCCTAATACTTCAAAGACACCGATAAACACACTCACGAATGCCTTGGACATATACAAACCAAAGCCCATCTATGACTTAAAATCCTTCGACCCGTACTATGTCGAGTCACAAACCATATCGTCACAGTATATCGCCACATCGTTCTCATCCAACCATAGAGTTTGATATCAAAATAGCAACCCAAACACTCCTTACAAAATACATGTATCAACCAAATCTCAACCCAAACTAGCCAAGATCAAAATTATCCAACCCATCAACAAACCTCTTGAAACCATTAAAACCCAATTATGAGCCAAATAGAAATATATTCAATAAAATCTGGCTCAAAACATTTAAAAGTGTAGGAAATATTTATATAATAATATGTATATTTAGATAATATCAAATATCCCCACACTTAAACTTTTTTCGTCCCTGAAAAGTATTTTGCAATGGAATCAGAATTCGAAGACCGATCTTTAAAACATATAGGCTAACTTTTTAAGCATATATAAACGCAAAAATCGCGATTGCCGATATTGTTGTCCACTTAAACCCAGCCACCAGCCTATCAAACCCCCAATTGCATTAAGAGTTTTAAGTTAAAAAACCACAGCTACACCTACCCCATCTCAGACAAAGAGAGCTAGAAAAACTAGAGTAAAAAAACAGAATGGTTTGACAAATCACCATAAGCCAAGGACTCGTTGATGGTATTAAGTAGATGCACTCGGTGAAATTTGATGGATGAATGGTCATGTGGAGGCCGTACGAGCATACCCTAAATATTATTGGACTTTGTCCTATATATTCCCTAAAAATATTTATTGACTAAAAACCTTCGAGCCCCAATAGTGTATCCTCAGAGTCACTATCCCCTTGGTAACACGTAAACTCTAAGTCTCGTCTAGTATGTGCAACTTTGGCATCTTTTACTAACTTTGAGAATGCTTCTTTGGCATTTTGCATTACATAACTTTCTCATGGTCATTTGCTTTTCGGACCAATTTTTGGAATACTCATAGCTTTCATAACACACTTTTTTTTCGTTTTTTCTTCTTCTTTTTTTTTTTCATTTTTTATATCATCCTAAATTATATAACTATTTTCTAAGCTCGTAAAAAGATGGACATGTGGTGGTGTGCTAGTTTGAGTGCATCTAAGTCTTACAATCTCAAGTTTTTAGATTATGGTAATCCTCCCTAAGCATCGAAATTCGCTTTCACCGTTTTTCAAATTATTATATATAAAATTTGCTAAAGATGACTATTAAAGCTAGTTGGGCCTACCGACACATCCCAAGTTTAGTGCGTTATCTTTTATTTAATCTCATATATAATAGTAGTTTTAAAAACCAATCTCAAATTTTTCTATCATTTTCCATTTTTTGCAAAAATTTTCGTTAAAAATCGGGACATTTTTCATTTTTTTGATTATTTTTTTAAATTTTATTATTATTATTATTTTAAAATTTTTGATTTTTTTTATTTAATATAAAAACGGCAGTTTCCCATCCCCACACTTAAATGTCACATTGTCCTCAATAAGACAGGAAAAAGACAAAGATTAAAGCACATTTAAATATAAATAAAGTGGTACAGACTCCCCTGGTAAATACGCAGATATGCCTCGCGAGTCGTGTCCCGTGCCCTCCAATTCGAACGAAAGCCTCACACTCCAGTGCTCTCTACCAAGCTGTCACTTACGAACGAACGCGGCAATCAATCAACAAATGACCTCCCCATACTTGAATCCAACCATGTATCATCAAACTTTCACAAGCAATCCTGGGGTAACCTGAAAGCAAACCAAGAAACACACAGCCAGCAAAAGAAAGCAAGAAACCCAATAAATAAAAGTAAAAATAAAAGTAAAAACATACTACCGGGTTGCCTCCCGGGAAGGGCTAAGTTTACAGAAGTGTCTTCAGCTAGACTCGCTCCCGAAATCTCAATCAGGATGCTTTACTTTTATCCAACCCCTGTCTAACCCATTTAATTCCACCCGTCCAACATTTTTAAACAAATAGCACATAGTGAAAAACTTAAAAGCATTTTAAAACATTCAAACGAGTCGGACCACCAATACTTAAACTTACCCGGACCAAACCTAATATGCGGCATATAATGGGGAAAATAGTTATTTATGCATTTCAGTGTTTTCCTGTAACTATTAATGTACCATTTTTGAACCCTCAAAACATGTTGATCCAAGCACTTCCGCTTCCTCTTCTGTGGCTTTCTCGATTTCGGTGGCGATCCACTATCTAGTTCTTCCGCAGACCTACTAACATTCCTACGATGTAACGACTCAACTAACTCTAATGACTTCTCATCTTCTGTTACCACTTCCACTTCTTTTTCGTTTGGTACACACTTGATCTCCATTGTTGGCTTCCCCATAATTAGTGTTTCTAAATAGATAAGATCGCCAACAGGGTCAAATTATTCATGTTCGTCAAAAACTGGTAAACCCACCAATTTATCACCAAACTCATCCTCCCAAGATGGTGCATGCTCCTCCTCTTCTTCATCTTCCATCTGGTCAAGTGGCTCCACAACGACATCTTCCCTCAACTCCGTGTAATCAGGTAGCTCCAACTCCATCTCTTTTATCACGCCCTCATCATCATTATTCCAGAATTCATCATCTGTTTCATAGACGGCTTCCTGCTCCTTGTAAGAAAAACTCTCATTTTGAATTCTAGCACTTATCTCTTCTAACATAGCTTCGAGTTCCTCTATCTTACGAAGTCTTTCTCTCTCGATCAACTTATCAAGTCTGACTTCCAATTCCTTAATCTTTTGGAATCTTTCGCGTTCCTCTTATTCGGCTCTTTCCAACATCATCTCTTTCCAACATCTTCTATATAAAATACTCCTAAACTGACTCGATCTATTAAACATATTAACTAGACTCGATAAAATAAAACACAAACTAAATTATTCTAAATACGACTAGATGCGCTAAATCTAAGACATTGACTAACAAGACACACCACAACTCAAGAAACAAAAGACCAATTAATCAGTTAAGTTCAATCAAAGCTAGTTTCGCTATCGCCTAAGTATCCCCGGCAACGGCGCCAAAAACTTGATGTGCAAAACGGTCTATTAAAATATAACCTAACCTAGACACTCTAGTTTTAAATTTATAAATCTAGACTATCCTAATGCTAGACCACTAGATAGGCAAGTGTACCTATCAACTGTAGTAAAGCCTAATGAAGTCCGGATATCGAACCCAAAGGATACTAGCGACACCTAAACTAGACTCTGACTAATAACTTAAATAAATTGATTTTATTAATTTTTGTTTTTTTTAATTATTAACTATAAATATAATAATACTTAAACTAAAACTGACACGGAAAAACCGGACTAGAACTCAAATAGGGGGAACAACTACCTAGGCAAGGAATCCTACTAGTCAACTCGTAAACTCTCGGAATTGGATTTATGATTGGTACCGTATTCTAAAAATATGAAACTTAAGAGTAGATCACCTCCCGGTCTCACCAACTGTAAGGCCCCGAACCCGGTAGCCCTACTTTAGCGTTGGATTTACTCATAAACGCAGTTCTAAATATCAGAGTTAATTAAAACATTCGCGGAATATAAAAGCTTTCATAAAACATTTCGTAACAAAACACGTCTTGTCTTAAAACATCATTTTGTCTTTCAAAATTAGCGAACATTAACTTAAACGTCTTGAGTCTTCCGATGCCAGCCTCTTATTCAGTGCCACGTGTCTCCTCAAGCGAGCTGCCTCATCCTACTCACCTGCGTGCATACTAAAAGTCAGCTACGCTGAGTGAGTTCTAGTTAATCGTACGCCATACAATACAACACATACATGCATATCCGAAGATACATATCCATACTTCACTAGTTACCCTTCTGTTCTACATACATACTTGCTACCATACATACATACATATCTACAATCACTAACCTCAGTCTACTGAGAGTACGTTCATAGTCCGCCGTCTATACCTGTACTCACGATCGTGAACACGTAAAAGGTCCGCAGTCCTTACCTATGTTCACCATTCATGGTACGTACAAGGTCCGCGGTCCTTCCCTATACCATCATACATCCACAACACGTATAAGGTCCACGGTCCTTCCCTATGTTGCAACCTAATTCATAGCACGTACGAGGTCCGCAGTCCTCCCCTATGCTACAAATAAAGCACGTATAAGGTCCACAGTCCTTTCCTGTGCTGACGCCTATCTATATTACGTATAAGGTCCGCAGTCCTTATCTACGTTACGTATAAGGTCCGCAGTCCTTATCTACGTTGGCGTCTATCTCCTATAACACGTATAAGGCCCACCGTCCCTATCTACGTTTACATCTATCATCTACATCACGTATAAGGCTCGCAGTCCTTAACTACGCCATCACCTGCCAAGTCTATGTCCAACAGAAGTTAGAGGGATTTGCCATCCTAACTTACTATGTTGAACGTAGAACTCACATACCATTCGTGTACCTGTATACACATACTTCACATATACAATAATTACATTATAGCATAAAAACACTCTAGACGTTCTTTACATAATTCATTAACAACCATTCCCCTTGTCGATACGTGCAATATCCGTAGATCGTTCACGCCCCGACAAGTATTCATTTGTAATGTTCATACATCTTCGATATATAGTATTCGTACTCTTATTTTTAACCTGACAGTACGCGCAATATCCGAAGATCGTTCGCTTACCGACAAGCAATCATTCATATCCATCACATATATCACATATGGCATACACTTATCACTTAGGATAAATGTATTAACAACACATCGAGTATGCACACAGCCTCGAAAACATAACAAGGAATGGGGCTAGAAACTCACTTGAGCTCTGCTTCTTCCTCTGATAGTTGTAAATCCCTTCTTTAACTGTGCTCGGCTGACTGTACAAGTTACACGTATCAATACTCGCCTGATCTAATCTGGCGGCCTAGTATTAGCTTACTTATACTTATCGTTTTAATCTATTCTCTAATCGAACTTGACTTTAGGCGAAGTCAAACCTTAGGCGAACTTAGCTTTAGGCGAAGTTAAACTTTAGGCGAACTTAGCTTTAGGCGAAGTTGTCATCAGGCGAACTTGGCTTTAGGCGAAGTTGTCATCAGGCGAACTTGGCTTTAGGCGAAGTTGTCATCAGGCGAACTTGGCTTTAGGCGAAGTTGTCATCAGGCGAACTTGGCTTTAGGCGAAGTTGTCATCAGGCGAACTTGGCTTTAGGCGAAGTTGTCATCAGGCGAACTTAGCTTGCAGGCGAAGTTCATCAGGCGAACTTAGCTTGCAGGCGAAGTTGTCATCTGCAGCTACTGTTCGTTCTTAAATCCCTTAATCACCTTCGTTTCTTAACCAAATAACTCGATTTAGGTACCCACGGGATCGTCTGACCGGCGCCTACAAACCCCAACCATCAAATCGACCTAACATCGATGTTTAAAGGGTGCGATTTAGGCATATAGGTTACGGGTTCTTTTTATTAATCGATTAACCCATCAAATCATAACCATTTTCAGTAAGATTAGCTTTGTTGGATTCGTTTTTACCATACAAACTCAGATCTATCATTTCTCAAATCAACCCGAACCTACACGAACGATTTCTAACTATAAACGTACCTTGAACGAGTCGAACTACGAACACGGTTAAGCCTTGATGTTGTTTTGGTCCGTCACGACGTTCCAGCACCAACAAGCTCGGGTTTTCGCCTTCGGTTCTTGGTTCGGGTTGTGTGTGTTTTGGGTGTGTGTGTATGGAATATGTGAGAATGAGGATTAAATGGTGGTTAATGGTATTTATATTTAGGGATCATGGGCTTAAGCCCATGGACTCTCCTTCCTTCTTTCATAACCCAAGTCCATAACCCATATCCATTACCCAACACTAGCCCGACCCATACCAACTCCTACTCTATTTATTTATTTCCCGATAACCCGAGTAAACTTTCCCTCTATTATTAAGTAATATAATTAATATCATTTTGGAAATTTCAGAATGTTACACCAACAATACCTAAGAACCCTAAATATCATGTAAGCTCAACGATTTAATGGTTCGGATCACCCCCTGGTCTCAACTTACCTAACTATGCTAAGGTACCCAAAGATTAAATTACCTCCTGGTCTCTCTAATCACAAAACACCCTAAGGCGTAAAGAGGTATTCTTATTAATTCGGTTATAATTCGGATATGTAAGAATCTAAAGAAGTCTAGGGTAACTCACTCCCGTGCAATCACTACCCAAACCCGTAAAAGACCAAAACAGACGACACTTAATTACCTCCCGGTCTCTCAAGTGACAGAATACTAGGTATCTCTAAATTCTCAATTACCGTTCCTATGGAATACGTTAACAATAAACCATAAACTAGTTACAAACACACAGTAAGTAACCTAATATGCATCCATACATGAAAGACATTCACAAAGACGCATATGGAACAAAAACTGGTAATAAATTAATACCAAATACGCATATGCATCACAACCAAATAAAATAAAAACTTTACCAAAGCATGAACCAATCAATAATAAATTCAAAATCAAAAATAAAACGAGTCTAAAAAGTAATCATCCGAAACCCAGGCAGTATAAAAGTTTAGCCAATCATAATAATAGATGAAACAATGATAAAATAATTAATATGTTCATCGAAAATTAAAATAAATTGACCTTCTTGCTTTCTTCTTTATTCTTTTCAACTTTTTGATAGTAGACTTTTTGAGAGAAACCTGCTAGTTTGCTTCTATTCTCGTTGAACCCCAATAGGGGCGCCCCCAATCAGCCTTCCCCTCGGTTGGCTTTTAGATCCTACGACTCCCTCCCAAATTTCACATGTAAGTTTTCTTTTATAATATTCTTTTTCCACCGCCTTCAATAAACCAACGGCCCATTACATCCATCACCGAAGCCCGTTAAAAGTCCTTTATATAATATCCAAGTGTGTGTTTATTTTATTTCCAAATTATGGCCCACTCAAGTCCTTGGAATTTTTGCTCGTTGAATTAGAATCCATGTCCTCACTAACATCATTTTTGTTTCATTTGATGGCACTGACCAAAAAAAATAAATAAATAAACACATGTTTTGCTAATTACAAACAATATACATATAATGTCTAGATAAAGTGGTTCATTCTTTTAAACGTACTAAGACTTTATTGTATGTTAATACTCAATTATATGATTTAAGTTAAAATAATATGAATAAGATAATATCTTGTAATATATATTAAATTTAGTCGGCCCTTCACTCGTTGGTCTCAAGTTTAGTAAAAAGTATTTCAATTTAACTTGTTGACTCTTGAAACCATTAAAACCCAATTATGAGCCAAATAGAAATATATTCAATAAAACCTGGCTCAAAAAATTTAAAAGTGTAGGAAATATTTATATAATAATATGTATATTTTAGATAATATCACCCTTGTAGCTAGGTGGTGCTAATGTGTTTAGCAACTGTCTATAAAATCCTAAACTATTTGGCAACCCCTTATAGTTGGGTGTCGCTAACTTGTTAGCGATAACTATTTTATCCAAGTTTATAGCTATTATTTATTGTTTTGTATACTAGTTTTGTGGCTTTTTATTACTATATACTTATATGCTCAAACTTATGAATTGCTCACCAACCTTTGTGTTGACAAACTTTATTTTATGAAATGTTACAGGTTTGACTTTTGATGACTCGGGGACTTGATGAAAACATTACCAAGACTATTAGGATATTAGTAAAACGAACAACATAATTGATACTTGTATTCGACTTGTTTGTGTTGACGAGATGCGTTGTTTATTGATTGATTTGTTGAGATAAAATGAGTTGAATAAATATTGTCACTTTAAATAGTGTCTTGTGTTTTTGGGCAATCGGTTGCACTCCGGCATGTTCCGCCGCCTTTGGTCGGGGTGTGACACCCCCCACCCTTTTCCATCTCCCTCCTTGTTTTGTTTTTGGTTTGTTACAACTTTGCTTATTTAGTAGCTTTAATCCTCTAGGTTAACAATTTGGTAAAAATCCCTCACTAACTCAAATTAAGTATTTGAAAGGTATATAATTAATTTTAAAAATAATACCACAACGAGCCGAACCAATACCGACTAAATTCCCACTGTGTCCCTCCGCAACATGCGAGTTTAATGACCCCTAGTTTGTATTTAACTAAGAATAATCTTATTGATTGGGTTGTTAAGTATGTAAGCCGAGCCATTGACCCCATGTACTTTTGTTTGATTTCACGTTTGTATCCTTGGTTTTTGGTTTGCAATCTTGTATTGTATTTTTTTGTGTTGCTTTCAAAATAAAGAATTTTCAAAAGCTTGCTTTTCATATGAGAAGGGGAACGTCACCTAACAATCTCCTTAAGAAGATGAAGGGCTACATTTATTAACTTGTAGAACTTGGTTCTCCTATGGGTGATAAGTTAGTTGTGGATGTAATCCTTAGCTATTTGGTTGTAATCCTTAGCTCTTTGGTAAAGCGATAAGATGGTTTTGTCAAAGACTTTAATACGAACAAGTGAAAGATATACTTTTTAGAGTTGCACACGATGCTTAAAATTGTTGGAATGGGGTTTTCAAGTAAATTAATACAAAAACGTGCACTAGGCTAAAGAGCAAAAATCCAAGGAATCAAACAAAGTTGGCATAAAGAAGACCGTAGAACAGACCCTTAACACCAAGTGTTATCATTGTGATCAAATTGGGCACGTGGTGAGGTATTTTTCACCAAACCTTGGTGAGCTAATGAAGGGTAGTGTTAGTAGAACAAACACTTCAGGTATTTGTATGATTAAACAATACTCTTATTCTCGTAATGTCTAAGTATTTAAATTAGTTTTGGTCATCACATTTGCAATGATTTGTAGGGATTGGGAAGAGTTAGAGAACTAAAGACATCAATTTGGATCTCCATGTTAGCAAATGAGCTCATATTGCTGAAAAGGCAACGGGACATATATCTTATTGTTACTTGTTGACTTGTATTTGACTTTGAATAATGTTTGCATTATACCTAGCTTGACTAGGCATATTCTTTCAGTTTCTCGTTTGCATGAACAAAATTTTTGTTATGATTTTCATGATGATAACATTTTGGATGATTTGCATGACATGCTCCATTTTGAGGATAGGCCACGTAATACTATCAATGCAATTAGTTAATGTGGCAATTCTATTAATACATATAAATACAAGAGACTAAAGACTAAATTCAATCATACATATTTGTGGCACAGTTGACCTAGTCGCATAAGCAAGAGGCACGTATCGAAATTCCAGACTTACGGGATCTTATAATTTACCAGTCCAGAGACGTTTGATGTCTGCAAATCATGCTTATGTAGTAAGATGACTAAGAAACCTTTCAAAGTAATAAATGAAAAAGCCTCAGATGTATTAGAGCATTCACATCCCATCCTCTAAATTTATGTGAGGAGAGCATGTAAATTATAGGGTGAGGTTTTGAGTGGTTGTGAGTGTAAATTATAGGGAGGAGAGAAAAATATAGTAATTTTTTGTAAATTTGGGGAAACATTTGGGGAACATTGTTTGCCCCTATTTATTTTTTAATATTTGTTGGATTGATTGTGAGTAAAGGAGAGAGAAAACTGTAATGATAAAGATATAAAAAATATTATTTAATTGAATAAGAGAGAGAAATATTAGTTTTTTTAGTGTAATTATAAAGATAAGGATGTGGAATGGGATGAGAATGCTCTTAGATCTCATACATAGGATGTATGTGACATAATCCCTCGAGAGATACCTTATAACAAATACACACACATACATACATACATACATACATACATACATACGTGTGTGTGAGTGTGAGTTCAATTTTGAAGATTTGAACTTGTTTTAATAATCGACTAACCATCTCAAAAGTCGATTTTAGACGACTGCTAAATATAACTATAAACAAAATACCTAATTGAATTGTTTAACATTGTAACAAGATAAGATAAAATTAAAATACAAATGGAGACAAAAATGAGAATTGTGAGAAAGATTTGTAATCACACAAACGAACCCCTTAAAAATAAATTCAAAAAAATAATTAAAAAATCATAACTAAAAAAACTAAAAATGTTTCCGCCATCATTCTCGTTAAAAAAATAATAAAAAAAAACAAAAATAAAAAATAAAAAAAATTGATGAAAAGACACAATGCTGAGATCAAAGACACAATGACGAAAATGAACAAAAGACATATTTATAACTAAAAAACACAATAATTGCAAAATATAACACAATGCATAACAAAATATAATACAATGTTGAGTAATATAACACAATATAAAGAAAAAATGACACAATTTCAAGGAAAAAACACAATTAATAACGAAATAAACACAAAACACAATGATAAACAAAAGACATAGACGACTTTTTTCACTTACCTTTGTGCGTGTGTTTGTTTTTTTTTTAATTAGAATGAGAAAGACGGTTGAAACATTTTTGTGTTTTTACTTTTTTCGTTTTTTTATTATATTTTGAGTTTTAATTTTTTAATTTTTTAAGAGGTTTTTTGTATAGCTATAAATCCTTTTTATTTTTATTATCATTTATAAAATAACTTAACCACAAGATAAATGGTTGATTTCTCACTCTCTTTTAATAAAGAGAAAAAAAGAGTGTTAATTATGTATTTTATCCACTTTTTTGATAATTGGGTATCACTATGCTTGGTGTGGTTCAGTCCACTGAATTCCACCCATTTACTAAGCCTCTCTATGCTTAACTTGTATAGTTCTAGATTTTGGATGAGGATAGTGACACCATCATGGAAACTTAAAATATATATATATATATATATATATATATATATATATATATATACCATAATGTATTTTTATTTTATTTTATTCCCATTTAACAGGTTGGTTAAAAAAACATTGTTAAAACATAGAATTAGTTTTATAAAAACAAAAGAAAAAATAATGTTTTGTAATGGAGATCTCAAAAGTGAAATAAAAATTTGGTAGAAACAATTTAAGTGGTAAGAAAGAAAGATTCTTGAAGCGTGTCGGATGGAGGAATCGGTTCGCCACATTCCCAACGGTTGTCGATTGGACTTTGGTTTGGTTGGTTGGTCCACCTAAAGATTCCACTTTCTATACCTTTTATCCTTCCAACACGCACTGTCCCATGAATTCATCTTTTGTTTTCTTATTCCCATAATACCCTCACTTACCCAACATATTTGCACTCGTCCTAGGTTAAATAAGACATTAATTCAACGCGGGTAAAGTAAAAATAAAAGATAATACTCCCACCTATCTTTCGTTGGTAGATACCACTCCTAACTTTTACTTTGTCTCCCACTACCCTCAACTTTCAACCTATTTGATGTTATCACTCACCCGTTAATTTATGGCTAACACCGTTAACTGAGACGTTGGCATGACTTTGTTTATAATATTTTGTTACTTTACTCAGCTGGTGTGTCAGCTTACATGGCTACCAACATGAATGTATTTTTTTTAGCAGACATCAATTAAAATACAATATCCTCATCCTCATATGACCCTGACCCACCTATACTATACTTAAAGCTGCTATCATCACTATCATCAGCCTCCTCACCATCAGATTTATCCTTACCAAAACTACTTTGATCTCCTAAAGTCTTAACTACAACCATATTGTTTTCCTGATTTCGGTACCTAAAACCAGACGCACTGGCTCAACTCCGTGACCGTAAAATCAACGCTAACACTTAGATCTCGGTTTCTCGAGCTTTACCGTTGTCACCGTGCAGATCTATCAACGGAGGTGGTTCTAGTCAACAGTTTGAAGGTTCCAGTACTAACACCGTTAGTGACGGAGAATTGGAGTTGAGTTTGATGAGATGTTATAGTCTGTGGTGTCCGCAACGGAAGAAGCTGATGGCCGTTAGATATGTATCGTATTCTGAACCTGATATTGATGATACTGCACCTGTTATTGATACTTTTGCTCAATGATTGAAGTTATTTTTGTCAATATACATGAGATTATATGTGATGATAGCAACTTTAAGTATGGTATAGGTGGGTCAGGGTCAGATGAGGATGAGGATTTTGTTTTAATTGATGTTTGCTAATATAAATACAATTTTCATGTTGGTACCCACGTAAGCTGAATAAAATAACAAAATATTATAAACCAAGCCACGTCAGCGTCCTAGTTAACGACGTTAGCCTTAACTTAACCGGGGGGGGGGGGGGGTGATAACAACAAATAGGTTGAAAGTGATTTATGATCACACAAAAGCACCCTTAAAAATTAATTACAAAAAATAATAAATAATCATAACTCAAAATATAAATAGAAAACGAAAAAAAATTGAAAAATTAAAATGTTTCTGCCATCATTCTCGTTAAAAAAAATTAAACAAATGACGAAAATACACTGTGCCGAGATCAAACACACGATGCCGAAAATGAACAAAAAACACAATTATAATTAAAAATATACACAATACATCGCAATATATAACACAATGTTGAACAAAATATAACATAATGTTGAGTAATATAATATAATATAAAGAAAAAACACACAATATAAAGGGAAAAAAACACAATCAATGACGAAAATAAACACAAAATACAATGATAAACAAAAAGACACAATGATCCTTTTCACTCACCATTGTGTCTTTAAAGAAAAAAACGAGAAAGATGGTGGAAACATTTTTGTGTTTTTACCTATTTCGTTTTTTTATTAAATTTTGAGTTTTAACTTTCTTATTAATTTTTTTCGAAAGGTTTTTTTGTGTGATTACAATTCTTTATATCCTTCTCATATTTGTTTCTTTTATTGTTCAAATATTATTTTTATTGCGTGATGGTTCAAAATAGTAAAGGTTAGATACATATATACATACTAAAAAATATGAAATTATATAATGCAAAACCCGTATATAGTTTGTCTATTAAAAAAATATGATATTATATAATGCAAACCCCGTATATTGTCGATAGACGGATACTCTACTGTAATGAAGATGATAATTCATAAGTTACTTATAATTAACTCAATTAATATTTAAGAATGATTAGATGTAACTCTAGTCAAGTTCAAGCAACTCGAACAAACTTCAAGTCAAGTGTCAAAATACTTATACTTGGATCGGAAAGCTCGCTTGCTTTATTAAACTTGTGTGTGATTTTATTATTATTATTATTATTATTATTATTATTATTCACACAAATAATTGAGGAACTATATAATAAGTCCAACTAAAAAATTTCATGTAGATTCAAATTGACCAAGAATCATATTGTAATTACTAGTGTTTTAGTACAAAATCAAGTCAAGCCGAGCCAAACTCAAATATGTGGGTTGATAAATCGAGCTCTAGTTGAGTTTGTATTATTCTCAAGTTACGCTCGATGGCATTGTATCAAATATCATTTCGAGTCGATTCAATTACTGAACTACATTCAAATGTATAGATAGAGAGTTTTTTTTCTTTTTCCTATTTTTTGTTGAGTAATCTTATGCTTGGGTGATCCTAATTGCATCATTAACGAAATCGGATTGTTCATATTGCACGTTTAAAACATATCTCCATACCGATACGACTTGCTACCATGCTTAAAAAGGAAAAAGGAAAGCAAATTATTGTGCACACAAGAATGACCAAAGCATGGAATGCTTTGAGAAATCATGAAGCTCATAGCCATAATGGGAATCATGCTTATCGTGACTGGTACATCATGCAATGGAAGTGGTACCTTGTTAAGATTTGACCATCTTTTGACTGTCAAGTGAGACATACCCAGAGAATAAAGTAGGGGTGAGCAGAAAACCGAAAATACCGAACTAAAACCGATTAAACCGAAAAACCGAACCGAAGCATTAACTGACGTTTTTTTTTGTTTTTTTGAAAAACCGAATTTCGGTTTCGGTTCGGTTACCCATTTCAAAAATACCGAAAAAAACCGAACCAACATATTAACCAAACCGAACTGATGTATAACCGAACCGTATTACTTCAGGACCGACTAGAATATTTTAATTGTTTCGTCCAACTTTGTGGTCCATAAGTCTTTGTTTTATATTACCAAGTGTGGCCATTTAGCATGCAATAGATCGTGAAAGGAATAGTAAATGTTAATATTAATTTTTGTACATAGGAACCAGTTGCATAAAACAATTAATAGAACAAAAAAACAAGAAAAAATAAAAAAAAAACGAATATAACCAAACCGAAACCGAAAACCGAAAAACCGAAACCGATCAGCTTGCATATTTGAGAAAAACCGAATTTTCGGTTTCGATTTCGGTTTAACCTAGAGACCGAGCCGAACCGTACTCAGCCCTAGAATAAAGGCTCTCATAACTCTCATGCTAAAAGGTACGACTCATTTCTAAATGGTGTACTTTTATGAATATGGTACTTGGACCAGTTTGGACTTTTAGTAGATATGTCTGCTCATAAAAAGCCTATTATCGTGAAAATTAAACCAAAATGGGTGTCTATGGCCCAACTAAAAGCAACGTAGGTAACATTGTAACAAGGGGCTTTTTGTCAACATTGTGTCGAGCCATTAAAAGAGCTGATCGGTTAAGAGGTAACCTCTAAATGAGCCAGTATGCTTCTAAAGCTTATACATTAAGAGATATCTTTTAAGTGAACTAAACGCACTCTACCTCTTATCGATTCAAAGATATCTCTTAATAGATTCATTAGGTCCAAACAACTTCTAAGTGAATTTCATGTGGTCCAATCAACTTAAATATGTGTATTTAGTGTGCTCGTTAGATATGTCAACTCGTTAATTTCTAGTATAACAAAACAGGTACTATTTTGGATCCGAAAGCAATCTGTTTGTTCATCCTTTAATTAATGGTAACAAACTTCAAATTTAGATAAAATTTTCTTAATGTTTTAAGATATATTAAATTTTCATGCGTCTCTCAATTCGGTCTTCGATCCATATTCCTGCCTTTAGTCTTATACTCTTAAATTATAATAATTCTTTTTCTTTTTCCAAAATAAAATGATCCTTAATGGTTATTTGAAAACCACATTTTAACTTTATAACAAAAAATAAAAAAATAAAAAAATAAGGTGTTTTTTCAACTAGAAAAGAAAAGTGGTAAATCAAATCTCCTGGTCATTCTGAGTAAAGCGTGGTTTTCGTTCCGGTGTTTGTTGTTTGCTCAAATTTGCTATTTCAGTCTTCCGCTACAAAAGTTTCATTTTCGTTGCAATTTTCATCCCCGTAGTTTGTTAAAATATGCTATTTCAGTCCAAAATATGTGAATGAGATGAACGAAAATTGCAACGAAAATAAGACTCTGTGGACTAAAAAGTCAAATAAAAAACTTTTAAATTGGAATAACATACTGAATAAACCACAAAAACGAAAACCACGGTTTCACTCTTTCGGTGAATAAAAAGATAGTAAGCGTGTCACAAGACGTTAATAAAAACTTGAGGGAAATATATGCAACAAGCCAAACCTTATGGACGGGGGGGGGGGGGGGGAATAAGAGTATTATTATTATTTCTTGATACATAAGGGGATCAAATTCTAGGGCTTATTTCTTTCGATCAGCATTTGAGCCCTAATTCGCTGATCAAAATCTACGCAATTCGTGCAGAAATTTGAGGGCTTTTTAAATTCAGCATCCGTACTGATTTACGCACAACTCAATTTGCTGATTCAACTTGCAACAATGACTGAGGTACCATCTTTATATCCAGACACTGGTTTTAATAGATTGTGTTAAAGCTGTATTAATCAATTCAGGGTCTTTAATCTTATCTTTTAATATGAAGTAGCATAATCGTGTAATTGTCTGTGATTGGTTTATTACTTTATTACTTGATTTCACGAATTTTATATTATTTTGTTGTTTATGGAGATTCAAATTACATATTGAACAAAAACAAAAGATATTATAAACTGCAATGAAATTGCTTCTGAGGTGGAATTGTAAATTACTTAATCATTGTGTTAAGGCTTGATAATATTCAACGGTGGTTTTGTTTTCCTTTGATTCTGTTAGTTAAGCAGGTCATACAGGTTAACCCGAACATGACTTTCTTTACCCGTTTATCTGAACGAGTCAAACGGTTTTATGTGTTGCAGTCAAGTTGTAAACTTGTTAAATGGGTTGGCAGGGGTTGATAAATAAGTTAACTTGCCAATCTATTTATGACCCGTTTAACAAGCTTGCAACTTGACTACAATCCGTCATAGTTATCAAAGGTGCTAGATGCACTCAAGGCGCATAGGCCTTGCCTGGGGCCTAGGCGGCAGGCGGAAAGAGCAAAAAGTGAGGGCCTAAGAAAAAAAAGCGACTTAAATACAAGAAAAAAAGGTAAAATACATTGTGTATTAGGAAAATAATACTATTCTTCATATAAAAAACAAAAGTTATTATATAACATTTAATATTTTGATATCATCTAGTTGGTACCAAAAGTTCTAAAAGAGTCGAGCTTCAAATGTAATTCCAGAACTTGATTAACAAATGTTCAAAGTACCAAAAGTTGAAAAAGTAATAAATAGTAAAGGTTCAAAATTCAAATCATCATTGTTCGTGGTCCGTCATCAATACCAATACAGGTGTTGGCAACTTCAAGAACCGAGGTCCTAGAAACTAGAAGCGCATATATTGGGCCTTGCCTGGAAAATAGGCCTGTCAAGCTGTTTGACTCATTTAAGTAAGTGGGTCGTCTTTAGGTTAAATAAATCTAAGTGTGTTTGGGGAGGGTTGATGTCTTTGGCACGAATAAAGGCATGGCTTGTGTTTTGGTTCAACGATTAAACTAGCCAACTTGATATGATTGACACCCCTATTTTTTTTGCTTTAGATTTACACTTATAAACTCACTTTTATTGCATTTACCATCTCGCTAACATTTTATTTGTTTATTTTTCAGTATTGGGTTAGTCAGGGCAAAAAATGGTGTGACTTATGCAAAATCTTCATATCCAACAATCCTTCAAGCATCAGAAACCATGAACTTGGTCAACGCCACAAAGATGCTGTCACCAAACGGCTCTCTGACATGAGAGACGAGAAAGTTAAAAAAGATAAGCAGAACAAGGAAACCGAACGCGTTCTCACACAAATTGAAGAGGTAAATAAATAGATATGCTATTTTATTTTAGAAGGATAATTTATTCTCAATATGCCACTTTTTTTATATATTTCGTTGTAATTATTGTTGGCAGAAAGCAACCCGTAGTTATCAAAACGACATATCAACTTTTCAGAAGGCAAATTCATTAGGTGCTCCAATAAGCATTGAAGGGACCGGTGATGGCTCTACATCAGGAGGTTAGTAATAAAAATCGTTAATTTATAAAAAAAATAAATTTTTCATAAAGTGAAATGAAACAATACATGATTTTTGTTAATGACAGAATGGGAGCATGACACCTCATCAGGGTATTACTACAATAAAAGTAACGGTTGTTACTATGATCCTAACTCGGGCTTCTACTATACTGATGCTTTAGGTAAATTGGTAGCCTTTCTATAAATTTTATAGATTGTTTAACCTTTTTTATAATATTTTTTGTTTTGCTAACAGGTAAGTGGGTGACACAGGAAGAGGCTTTTGCTGCAGCGTCTAAACAGCCCTCTGGGTCTATACAAAAGAAACCCATGTTTGCTACACAATCATTGACTTCACAAAGTCAAACAGACTCTAAAACTCAACGGTCAACTGTAAACCCTACACGATCTGTTAACAAGCCGTCTTCCCTTGCTATAAACAAGAGAAAGCGAGTGGATACGAAACCGAAAGTTGTGTCCGAGGAAGAAGCCGCCGCACTCAAGGCTAGGGAGGCTGCAAGGAAGAGAGTCGAGGAGAGAGAAAAGTCTTCACTTGGTCTTTATAAGCATTAATATGCCGGTACCGGTACGCATTTTGCATAAATTTTAGTGGTAATATGTTTTAACAAATTTGTCATACATGTCGCAAAATGGGTTGGGTAACGGGTCAAAACGGTCCAGGTCTGGTTGACCAAAAACACTTTTGTCCGATTTTCTACAACTTGTCTGCGTCAAAGATAATATATTATATTATTTAATAAGCTTTTAAATATTATGTATACAGTGTGAGTTTTTATGCATTAAAAAATAGGGGTGTAAACAAGCCGAGCCCAACTCGACTAGGCTCGAGCTCGGATCGTTTAACTTATGAGCTTGGCAAGTTGGCATATATCAAACTTTATTTCTAAAGCCCAAGCTTATTTAAGCTCGGTTTGATTCGAGCTTTTAGAATTTAGAGAGCCGATCTCAAGTAGCGCATGAGCAGCTTGGCTCGTTTACACTCCTAATAAGAAGACACTTTGGGCAGCGTTTGACCCGCTTTCTTTTAGGTTAATTCTATGTCCTTACCCATATGACCCGCTAGGGCAAAGCATAACATAAATTGACTCATTCGTAAGTATATTATAAGGGAATGTATGGATTTATACTGATAAATTTATGGTAACATTTTCAATACAGAAGACGATGAGTGGGGAACCCATTGATGCTGGAAATGAGCGGCCTAGCTAAACGCAAACGATGCTGTAAAATTCATTGATCGATCCTCGTTTTCAATCTTGAAACTAAAAAATTAACATGAGATTTGTATAACGGTTTGATTTCATAGATTCACATCATTTTCAGTATTCTACAGTCATATTTTGTTTTTATTAATGACTATATTAGAAGCTATTAAGTGCAGACTATATATGTGTGACTGTGTGCATTTATACCCTGATCTTACAAAGCTGATGGTGTTGGTAGGGGCCTGGTCGCCTGGATTCGGTGGTTTGAAATAGGGCTGCTTAATGGGTTGACGCAAATGCGACCTGTTTAACCCAATAAAGATTTTTACATACTACTATTTCAAGATTCTTAAGTTCCATGTTATTTTTTATCATTTTGAAACATTTTTGTCAATTTAACTTTAAGCCTTTTCAAATTTTGGTATTTAAAAGACCCAAATAGTTTTAAGTAGTTATATAAAACATATTATTTCTTTTTTAATTTTTTTTTACAAATCTAGCTTTAAGTCCAGTTGGTTGATAAATTGGTTGTGGTTCAATGGTAGAGCACTCACTTTACAAGTGAGAGGTAGGGGGTTTAAACCTAACTATCACCAATTTATATGGGAGATATGAGGGATGACCCTGGCTTGTCAGGGTTCGAGTCCTGATCTCACCCGGTTTTTCTGGCCCCTCGTTGTCGTGCCATTTTGCGGGCGTGGGGGTCGGGTTTTATCCGGTGAATCCCTCAATAGGTGGACGGATCGCTAGGGGCTCCGTCCGTCCGGACTAGTGGCCGGCTCGGGCTACCTTTAGCCAATGGGGGCCACGTACGGAATACCCGGTGTTACTTTGTTGGTCGTTAAAAAAAAAAAGTCCAGTTGGTTGACTGTTTACTTGTGTAGGACTGACCGACTGACTTATATAAATTGGCCACTGACCCCACCACATATTTAAAAACTAAATTCCCTTTTTACCCCGTTGCCGACAGCAACTTTGCACAAAACGACACTCTTTCATCCCATTTCATTATGGCTAACCCCTAAAGTTTATAATAATATTAATAATGTGAAATCAATAAAGTTGGTTTAATGGAAAGAAAGTATCCAAGTAAATAAAAAAAAATAAGCGTGTGATAACATAAGCATGTGAGTTTTTAAAAATTTATATTGTAATGATATATCTAAAATTCAGGGGTGAATCTAGCAAAGGTTGACGGGCTCAACTTTCTTGGCGAAAAACATTATTTAGTGTATTTTTTTTTTTCGTTTTATATATCAGCTACCCCTAAACAAAGATCTTTTAGCCCGTACTCCTTCTCAGTTTTTCTTTTAAATCCGCCACTAATGAAATTGAAGTATGATGGAACCAAAGGGGTCCAAAAGGATCCACCGACTCGGATCATTGGAACTCGTTGGAATTTATTTTTGTAAAATTTTTATTTTTTATTTTTTTAGAAAACATGAATTTCACATCTAGTTGAACTAAAGAAAAATCTGGTTCTTACCACTAACTTCTTTAATTTAGTATGAAACTCATTATTTTCACAAAATTAATAAAAGATAAAAGAAACCAAGAAATCCATATCTTTAATTTAGATAAAACTTATTACACTCTCAATACAAATGTATACCATAAAACTATTTCAAGAAATTAGAAAATGATCAATCATGAAATTATACAAAGAGTGGTTGAAACTAATAATAATAAATAGGGAGACAAGTAAAAAGCAACCACAATAATGGAATATATATATCCTATGTGGGTCAATCCACACAAATTGCCTTCACTACTATCGTTATCACTCTCACATCACCATAATGAACATTCTTATGTGATAAACAAAGATTCAGATAACAAATATAATGACTTGTCACCACTTTTAAGAATCATACACTGTAAAATGTAACTTCACACTAAGATAAACAACCTTACAAGTTACAATATACCTTTTTTTTTTACCTTACCAGTGTATGAAAACCAGATCCCTTTCTAATTTCATTGTTTCATAACACTTGCTGCGTTTTGATGAAACCTTAGGCAACCCAATAACCCGGATTTGCACGGCAAGTTCGTCCTCCTCCTCATCTCTCCTGTTGTCGATAAATTCACTTCCTCCACCGACACCATCATCGAACCAGTGTCGGTGCTTCTGAAACTAAATGCTTCGTCCTTTTTCAACATTGTGTATTTATTCATAGAACCTTTTCTCGTTGTCACACCCCCTTCGGACACACTTCGAAACAATAACAAGTTCTTGATGTTCCACTTATTGCACTTGTTGCTTTTCGACGTCGTTTCACGTCCATAATTTGTTGCATTCTCCTCGGGTGGGTTCGGTGTTTGCTTTAACGCCTCATAGAAAGGATCAAAACCGGATAACACCTCTTTAAACCGGAAGCTAGGCGGTTTGCATGATCCTGGTGAGTCACTAGGGAAATGCATGCATGGGGGCGGTTTCAATGGTTTGATTTTGCCGCAATCAAAGAGGTCGTCGGCTGCGGATATAGAGTGGCGTTCGAGATGCCCGAATGCAAAATCTGTATGATCATGTTTGGGGATTCCTGGTTTGTGTTCCCAGAAGAATGGGATCATGGTGGATTGAGGACTTGATGGGGCAGTGGCGTATGGGGACGTGGCGGTGCTGTCGAAGTTGAATTCGGCAGCCGGTGACGGTGGGATGGTTTGTACTTCCATGGAATTAAGGAGAAGATGGATATATGATTGTTTGGAGAAAGGTTTGTGTTTTGCTAAGTGTATATGTAGAAGAAAGGGTGTAGACTTTTAGAATGAAGTGGACCATAAGTTTTGAGAAAAGCAGATTTTTTTTGTTACAATAATAATAATAACATTTAAGGTGTATTGGTTTTATAAATCAAAACCATTATCTTTTGTTGTTGTCGTTCCTAACTAACGAGCTGGTTGCTGAAGGTCTTATCTTTTAACAGATTTGTTTCCAATAATTGACAACTAACGGAACCCTAATGTTGGTTGCTTATTTTTTTGTCGAAAAACTGAACCTGAACACCAATAGCAACAACCAAACACCACCACTTGAACACAACCAACCGATTCCGACGATAGTTCTAGGGTTCCGGTGACCTCAATAATTGAGGCTTTTAATAGAAAAAGGTTCCTGAAGGTCCGATCAAAGGTTACAAAGATGTTTGGGACGAGCATGCTGCGTTTTCTGAAATAAATGTGAGTTTCCGGCTAAACATTTTTCCGGTGACCTGCAACTGAAGACGTTAGAACCGGTTAGTAACGGACCGTTGGCAAGAAATATGATAAAAAGTGGGATCATTATCAGCCAATTCGTTAATTAAGACCAGAAACGATCAAAAAATGATAGTTAAAATTAATAAAACCAATACACCTAATAATCATAATAATAATAATAACAACAATGTTTTTTTATAAGGTTAAAAGTCAATAAAATGTGTGTTTTTCGACATGATCCCCATAAACATATCAGAAAGTAATAAATTATAGTTTGAAGTTAATAAATCATATTCTCTAAAGGGTGTAAAAAAAAGGTGAAACTACACTCGTGTGTCACATTTTCATTGTATTTTATCCTTGACGGTGATCCAAAAGTTAAGGAGACATTAGGCAAAGGTGTAAATATTCTTTAGAGATAACTGTCATAGTATATGTGGTTTGACCAACTACGCAACTTTAGTACATATTCTTATTTTGTGCAAATGGCTACCTTAGGTTAAAAAAAACTTGCAATTTTAGTATTTTTTTTCTAACCCCGTCTATTTTTTCCGTTAAATCATGGATAGTTTGGTAACTTCGTTATTTTCTTTGTTTTTTTCTTTTCTTTTAAACGCTTATATCTTGTAAACCATAAATCCTCAAATCATAACATCAAAATCCAAATCCTAAATCACTAAATATCGTAAAAATTCAAACCCTATTATGATATGGAGAAAAGATTTAGAGATTTAGGATTTGGATTTTGATGTTTTGATTTGGGGATTTATGGTTTACATGGTATGAGCATTTAAAAGAAAAGAAAAAAACAAAGAAAGTAACGAACTTACCAAACTATCCCTGACTTAACGGAATAAATAGACGGGGTTAGAAAAAAAAGTACTAAAAATGCATGTTTATTGAAACTGAGGTAGCCATTTGCACAAAATAAAGAGTAGATACTAAAGTTACGTAGTTGATCAAATCACAGGTACTAAAATGACACTTAATTCTATTCTTTAAATAAGCGGATGATGTTGCATAAAAGACAATTTTGCCTCGTCACATTTGCATTATGTATTGTACTATAAGCATTATTACAACTTGAATTCACTTAACTTTTGTCTTTAAATATCTCTCATATATGCATTATAATATAGCATAGTTACTACGTACATATAACTTTTATAACAATGAAATTTTAAAGGGGATAATTCCCAAAATGATCCCAAATAAGAGGGAGAGAAAAAAAAGATCCTGAATGGGTCCACATTTCCAAACTAACCCATGAAATATGTACTAACCAGACGCTTTGAAAAAATAATTGACTGAATTTTTAATCCAATCAAAATGTGACATGTGTAAAGGATCTGACACATCAGACGAAATTTTTAAAAATCTCGTATGTTCCAACCATATTTTAAAGTTAACTCACTTTTTAAAAAACAGTCTATCTAGACGGTTTTTTTATGTTTCTTGTCTGGTCCGTTCAAATTATTATTATTTCATCTTCTTTATCTTCTTCATGTTCTTCATCTTCATCTTCATCATCATCGTCTTCTTCTTCATCTTCATCTTCTCCGGCACCCCACAACCTCATCACCGTCTAACACCACCTCACCGCCACCCGACACCACCTCACCGCCACCCCGCCGCCGCCGCATTACTACCGGCAACCACCAGTTCCCCACCTTCTAACACCACCTCACCGCATCACCACCGCCAACCGCCAACCAAAAAACTTAAAAAGATATCCTACCTGAAACAAACACCATAATAACAATAATAATAATGGTTAAAAGGTGTCACACAATCTAATATAGTGGGTAACGAATCCTAACTCATAACTCAGTCAGGTCAGGTTTATTATGTTTTGGGCTTAGCCATTTTACAGGGGAATTGGTGGTTGGCGGTGGAGAAGTGGCTGCCGAAGGTGGGGAATTGGTGGTTGGCGGTGGTGATGCGGCGACAGCGGGTGGAGGTGATGTGGTGTCGGGTGGCGGTGAGGTGGTGTCAGACGGTGGTGAGGTTGAGGGTGCCGGAGAAGATGAAGATGAAGAAGAAGATGAAGATGATAAAGATGAAGATGAAACATGAAGAAGATGAAGATGAAGAAGTTAGGACTAATAATAATTTGAAAGGACGAGACAAGAAACATAAAAAAACTGTCTGGATAGACTGTTTTTTAAAAAGTGAGTTAACTTTAAAATATGGTCGGAACAGACGAGATTTTTAAAAATCTCGTCTGGTGTGTCAGATCCTTTACACGTCACATTTTGATTGGATTAAAAATCCAGTCGTTTATTTTTCCAAAGCGTCCGGTCAGTACATATTTCATGGGTTAGTTTGGAAATGTGGACCAATTTAGGATCATTTTTTTTCTCTCTTGTTTTGGATCATTTTGGGAATTATCCCATTTTAAAATACGCTTGCACTTTATTATATTTGAACTCCTAAATGATTGAATCGGCAAGATAAGATCGTATTAAACGAATCCTTGATGGTAAAGTTGCATTGATAACATGTCGAACGAATTAAAAATAGATTTTCTCGTTATTGGTTACAAGAGTGCCTATCGATGCTATAATTCATTTCATGGATTGAAACACTGAATCTACAACACTATTCTTTTGTGTTGACGGCTGATAATGATACTAATAATGAAGAATATAAAACCACTTGTTTGATAATGATGCTTGTTTTTAATCGCGATTTGCCAAGAACGTCTTTACTAAAGCAAAGGCTTGGCGTGGTTGAAAATGAGGTACTTCATGACCAGCACCTCGTACAGTAGCAAACGTTAATCCATCGTATACAACCTTATACCCCGCCACCTGAAACATTTAACCAAAACTCAAATTTCCTAGCTTGTTTAATACTCTTTTAGTATCCATTAAACGTAAGTCTAAAGTTTGTACGGTTTTTAGACAAGAAACGTTACTTGTTTAGTAGCGTCTGTCCAGAATCGCCAAGGTTTGATCACTTTAAGGTTCATGGCATCAATAGAATATCGTGTGCCACAAACTGGAACAACGGCATCCACGTCTCCACTGTCGAAAATGTTTCATATCAGATCATTAGAATAATCTCTAGAGACAGTCAAATGGTCCATTTTACAATGAGTCGTGTAATTGTTAAAAGTGTGACATGAATACCTATAAAGAAGTATTCGAAGACCCGAAGCAATTAGCCTTTTGTATATCGGAAGCATAGTTTTCGGACTATCCTTCCACTTCACAATGAGTTTACTGCAACAAAACAAATTATAAACCAAGGTTAAATGATATTATCCAAGACAATGAGTTGGCCCAAAGGCCCAAACAAATCACCCATCCCATAACTATGCTTAATGTTAATGGGTCAGATTATGAATATCGGATTAGTCACATAAATTGGGACAAAAAAACATTTTTTATGGATTGACACGAACATGAACCATTTAACTAGAAAAGTTCTTTTTAATTTTATACTAGCACTTTAAATCACAAACTATAGCAAAACAACAATGTATATAATATAAGTGTATGGGTATTGTAAGAATATACATTTTCTAAAGAAGTCTAGGAATAGATCTTGGTCTTTGGATCAAAGTATTTGATTGTTTACATCTACAGTGTGCTAAAAAACCATAGAGTGTCATATTTACATGGCATGTTTTATTTTAAGCCTTCCTACAAAACAATGATTTCATATTTGACCTCCTATCTGATATAGTTAAGTTAAAGTAAATAAAATATTACGCTAAAACAATTTTATTATAATATTAAGGATTAGACGGGTCAACCCATGATCCCGCCAAGTTGACCCAAGCACATCCGTTTAGTAAAATTTGTTTTCATGGTTGACCCAAAACCATTTAGACTAGAATCAAATTCGTGATGAATTTCATATTAGGTTCGTGTAGTCTCATAAATTCACACCCATTAACATCAACATGCTTTTCAGCAAGGTCAGACGGTTTTAACGGTACAAAATATAACTTTTAAAGCATAGGTAGAGCGAGTTGACCCGGTAAATGATCATACCTGCAAGTCGCCCATGGATAAGATAACTTGGTGACATTAGCATGGAAAGCTTTTTGAACATTTGGTAGATTGAGATACGCTTCCACGTAATTTCCTTCGCATGGATCTAATCCGCTATGGCGTTTCTTCCTAACTGTTAATCCATGGGGCAATATCGGACAAGTGGGGCCGTAGATGTTGTAGAAATCAATGTCCCCGATTTCTTCCCCGAGTTCTTCCTCTAAGCTATTACAGTATTCGCTATTAACGGTAGCATTACTACAATTTTGAGTTAATTTGGTATAAATTTCATCTGAAATTAACGCATGGCTCCATAAGTAATCGTTGAATCCTTTGTCGTCGGTATCCTCGTTCATGATTCCATTCCCAACCTATATATACAAACAACCACAATGTTAATAATGTAATACATGTTCTTTTGACTCAAATATTTACCCGAATAACTTTTTGACCTAGTTAATAATTTCTAATAGCTTCAAATGATTATAAGATTAAAAAACACTATAAAAATCATAGTATAATGATAAAAATGTAAAGAATACAGTTTAAGCTAAAAAAACATTTTTTTTAACTCCGAAATAATCTAGGAATGACACATTAACCATAAATTGAAAAGTAGAAGATGGTGTGAGTTAACGCCAATGGTTTATTTAAGGCAAATATTGCTGAACTATCGATTTCAGGACTGACATGACATGTTTTGATGAGGTTAAGATATGTTGTTCTTAAACTGACTCGGTGGTTTCAGTGGTTGCTTTTGTGTCTTTCTTTCCGTCACACAACTTAGTGGAATTCTTCAGCCACGTGCTTCTTTATTTCCGTCATGTCACAGAACTTGATGGTGAAATCAGGTGGACTTGGATACGAGTCTTCGTATGGTGGAGCATCGGCCTCAGGATTAGATGGGTCTTCATATGGTGGAGGATCAACCTCAAAGACTTGATTGAACATGCACTTGTCGTTCCAGTAGTTCAGAATAACTTGGTCCAATTCCTTTGTCTAGGGGTTTTCGGTTGTCGATGCGTCTTCTTTTGCTAGAATATATGGGGGGTATCTTCAAAATATACTTTGTTTCTTTTTTCTAATTAACGACATATTTCTTTCCATGGTTGCACGTAGTTAATTTTTGAAGTAATAGCTTGAAGGGCTCATTTCAAACCACCCATACACAAGACTAAACGGGTCATTATTCTTCTTTGATGGGTCGTTCTGCATATAATTACTTGGTTTTCCAAATAACACCAAACAGTGTCTGCCTTGTCTGGATGACAACATCTTCACCCATTTGCTGATCGGGCAGAACCACTTAAGGAGTTTAACCATATTTGACCTTTCTGGGGGCATAATTCGTAACTCATGGGTAATCAGGTAACATATAAGTTTTTCGGAGTTAAAGGACATGGCTATCTTGAATTTCTCAAACCAATACAAGAAAAACCCTAAGGCTTCTATCTGTAGCTGGCACAAATTGCTGACGTGTAGGATATTAAGAAAAGGGTAATATGGGCGAAACCTGCAATTCTTCATGAAGGGGTCATTTATATAGAGGCGATAGTTAGGGAGGTCTTGTAGTTTAGTTGAGAAACATTACGGTTGTTTGTTTAGATAAGTTCTTCAACTTTTACTGGGATTGGGGTCGAGTTTGGCTGCTTGGGAATGGTGGCTTTATCCATTTTCTTTATGGCTTTCTGGTGATGGTCGTTTCGGATGGAGTTGTGTTGGATTTTAGAGTCATTCCTGCTTTTATAGGCCACCAAACCTTTCTAGGCATTGTAAGGAACAGTAAAGATTCCCTGTAATGGAGCTTCCCACAACAATTGTGATTTTTGAAGTGACACTCGAATCTTTACTTTTGTTGTTTGTGGTTGATACCACTCTTCTCGATTCTTCCTTTATCTTTCAAGATTTCTTTACATGTGATTTTCTGACAGACTTCTTTTGCTTTTGCTAGTGGGGCTTCTTCTTTCTGAGAGATTCGTTTGTTTGTTTCTTCTGAAATCTTTATTGGTAGTGCGCATACTGTAGTTAACTGTTCTTGGTTGTTTTCCTAGGCTGGGAGATAATCTTCCTCGGGAAGCTTTTCTTTATTTTCTTCAGAAACGAAACTCTCGTCGTGAGATGGAATTAGCATGTACATTGATGAAGCCATCATCATGTTGTCATCTCCGAACTGTTTGTCCTTTTTAGTACCGCTTTTGGATGGCTTTCGTTCTGTGCTACTTGATGAAGCACTGCGTTTTGAGGATGAATTTCTCGCTCTTGCTCTGATATGGGCTTGTTCATTTGACCAGAGGTTCATTGATGGTGACGTTTATGAGAACGAGTGTACCGATAGTGGTTGTGGCTCAAAGGCTGTTAAGACAAACGGGGCACCCCTCCATGGATCGTCAATCATGGTTGAAGTTCTTTGTTGCTTGTGTTGTCTTTCAAGGTCAACAAGCTGTGCTTTAAGGAACTTCATCTTAGCTTCCTTCTGAACTAGGCTATTTTGTACTTGTGGGCCAGGTCTTGAATGGACTATTTGGAGTAATTCATTATGAAGACTAAGTATCTTGGTTCGATCTTCATAGATGATACTCTCAAGAGTCTACATTATGCCTACCAAGCTTTCTTTGGTTTGGCTAAACCTGTTCTGCTGAGATATGATAGCTTTGGGAGTGTTGTTTTGGGCAACAACATTCTTACTTTGCCAGTTGAGAGTAGCTTCTACAGCAGTGATCTGACTTGAGGATCCTGTGGGATTCATAGTACTGGAAGGTTGAACTTTCCAACTATGTTTGGACATTTGGATAGGATCTTCAAACGAGGCCAGGGCCGGGAACTCAATCTGGAGTTCTGGGGACTAGGCGGATGGGATGGGTGTGATGACAAACATTTCTTTCGGCTTAGGAGAGGTTTTGGGTGATGAATGATTTGTTGATTTAGGTGTTGGCTGTGATGGTGTGTCACCATAAAGGACATAGTGATCAAACCAGCCCGATGGTTCACCGAGAAGGCCAACGGTGAGATCTCCTGCTCCATCTCTTCTTTAGAGACCTTTGGGGATCCTTTCTTCTTCTTTGGAACATCTTCATCATAGTCAACCCTATATGCTTCGTCTAAGCATGCCTGACAGTTGCACACGTCATACGTGAAGTGTTCTGTCTTGGGTGGGGTCTTTACAGGCTACATCATGCACATCGTTGAGAAGACACTTCGTCTGTCTTCTTTGTTGAACTTGAGTTCCACAAGACCATCTTGGTGTCGGATAAAATCTGGAGGTGTTGTTTTCTGGACTGGAGCCTGATGAATCTGTTTATAATTAGTTATCCATTTTTCCGGAAGGAGCTTGAGGAGCTCTTCTATGTATTTCGGCTTAGGAACATATGTTAAGGTTGGAACGACGTTGGAGTCGATTTCGATGAACAACGCGTCACCTGAATTATCATGTTCTGGGACCATGATGTCTAAAGAGTGATTTTGGGCCTTGTACGCTATCTGGTAGTGGAAGGTTGCTTGAAAGGTGTTAACCTGTTGGGCACCTCCAATATGAATCTGAGCTTTCATGGCGGTTAATAGTGATGGATCATTGAGAGGCATGCTGAAGTTTGGGTAGAAGGTGACAAACATTGTGCTGACGTTCAACGTGGTTTGGATAGTACCAATACAGGCGTGTTGGTATTATAGAAACTTAGAATTGACCAAGGCGATCCGGGAGAATGCCGGTAGACCTTTTCTACCATCGAATGTCAGGGCTAACCTTATTGCACCAAAGTGGATATTGGTGAAGCCTTGCGCTTGGAAGATCCTTGGAAAATCTGGGGGAAGGTATAGGGTTACTGGGTGTTCGGAGGTTGTGGCTGGAAGCTTGTGTGAATCAAACTTGGAAGTTTGAACATACTCATTGACACTTGGGTTGGGGTTTGAACTAATTGTTTTTTTGACACTTTTTGTAAGAGTATTTTGGGGTTTAGAAAACACACTATAGGGATTAAATAAAGGCATACTAGTAATAGGGATTTTAGAATCATCATATAGATAAGAGAACTCATATAATTGATCGATCCTAGACGCTGACGACCGACGACTGGACATAGAATGGGATAGACTGGACTCGTGGTTCATATATGAGTTTTAACATGACCTAACACTTTTTGGTTTTTCCCAATTCGTACTAAACTAGAGACTTACAATGACTCTTCTCCTTTTTAGCGTCGTTTACCACTCATGAACAAATTGTCTATCGACACAGGGAAGTGCTTTCACGTCGTATCAGACTGTTCAAGTACTTAACAAGATCAGTTGTTCTGATTTGAGAGATCTGATCAAAGTTGGCAGTCACAGAGCATACTTAAAAGATCCGGTATAGGCGGAACATGAGCCTGGTTTTGGCTCTCTCTAACCTCTCTCTAGTTTCTCTCTTTAAAAACTTTGAGTCTTTTAGTCTTTTATTTTCTGGTGGGTTGTTTGGGGTCCTCTCAAGTCTAGAAAGCCTAGTCCTTGAGGTTTAGAAAATTTCTAAGCCGAGCTTAGACTTGTGTCTTGAGGTTCTTATGGGTCTTCTAGAAGATCAGCCATACACTCCCCTCTTTTATGGTATCAGAGCCAAAACCAGGCATCTTTTCCGCATTTACCGGATCTTTTAAGTATGCTCTGTCACTGCCGACTTTGATCGGATATCTCGCATCAGAACAACTGATCTTGTTAAGGACTTGAACAGTTTGATACGACATGAAAGCACTTCCATGTGTCGGTAGACAATTTGTTCGTGAGTGGTAAGATGACGTTAAAGAGGAGAAGAGTCGTTGTAAGTCTCTAGTTTAGTACGAATTGGGAAAACCCAAAAAGTGTTAAGTCACGTTAAAACTCATATATGAACCACGAGTCCAGTATAACCCGTTCTATGTCCAATCGTTGGTAGCGTCTAGGATCGATCAATTATGTGTATTCTCTTTTCTATATGATGATTCTAAAATCCCTATTACTAGTATGCCTTTATTTAATCCCTATAGTGTCTTTTCTAAACCCCAAAATACTTTTACAAAAAGTGTCAAAAAAAAAAATAGTTCAAACCCTAACCCAAGTGTCAATGAGTATGTTCAAACCTCCAAGTTTGATTCACACCAGCTTCCAGCCACAACCTCCGAACACCCAGTAACCCTATACCTTCCCCCAGATTTTCCAAGGATCTTCCAAGTTCAAGGCTTCACCAATATCCACTTTGGTGCAATAGGTTAGCTGTTACGGTTTATTCGAGATAACCGTCAATCTTTCAAGAACACAAGAGAAGAAGAGAAAATAACCCAAGATAATAATTCTTTCTTATTATTTTTCTTAAACGAGATTACAATATATAGGAAAACAAAGAAATAAAAATAGTAAAAGATAAACGAAAAGAAAACATAATTTGACTAAAAAGGAAACTAAATAATAGATAAACTTAAATAATAATAATAATAATTATAATATTATTATTGTAGGATCGTATCAATTCCCGATCCCTTGAAAACGTCCTTGTCCTCAAGGACGGAATGTCGTTGCCAAGGCGGTCTCCACTCGATTCGTACGACGGCATGTGGGGAAGTCTCAACGTAGCACCACGGTGGCCGCCATTCGAGCCTTCCAGTGTTATTCGGGCCAATGTCAACGGACCACCACAGGGGGCGCAACACGGGTCGCCTTATTGCACCTTTTAACAGTGTTGGCGCCAACCAGCTAATTGTATTGTTGTAAATTTCATTGGCATCTTTATTAACCATTAAATTACAACTTTGTTGCTTATATTTACCAGTTGCATGCCCACCTAAGGTCACATCCCCCAATCCTTGAGTAACTTCCTAATTAACAATGGTTTCATGATCAGATTTGACAATTGTATTAACAAACTAGCGTGGAATTGAGTAAGCATTACTGTAGTGAAATCATCCCAGGTGAGGAAGTCTGAACTCCCAAGAACACAAGAGAAGAAGAGAAAATAACCCAAGATAATAATTCTTTCTTATTATTTTTCTTAAACGAGATTACAATATATAGGAAAACAAAGAAATAAAAATAGTAAAAGATAAACGATAAGGAAACATAATTTGACTAAAAAGAAAACTAAATAATAGATAAACTTAAATAATAATAATAATTATAATAATTATAATATTATTATTGTAGGATCGTATCATTAGCCCTGACCTTCCACGGTAGAAAAGGTCTACCGGCGTTCTCTCCGGATCGCCTTGGTCAATTCTAGGTTTGTAGAATACTAACACGCCTGTATTGGTACTATCCAGACCACGTTGAACGCCGGCACAGTGTTTGTCACCTTCTACCCAAACTTCAACATGCCTCTCAATGATCTATCACTATTGACCGCCCTGAAAGCTCAGATTCATATTGGAGGTGCCCAACAGGTTAACACCTTTCTAGCAACCTTCCACTACCAGATGGCGTACAAGGTCCAAAATCACTCTTTGGACATCATGGTTCCCGAGAATGATAATTCAGGTGACGCGTTTTTCATTGAAATCGACTCCAACGTCGTTCCAACCTTAACATATGTTCCTAAACAGATTTACATAGAAGAGCTCCTCAAGCTCCTTCCGGAAAAATGGATAACTAATTATAAACAGATTCATCAGGCTCCAGTCCAGAAAACAACACCTCCAGACTTTATCCGACACCAAGATGGTCTTGTGGAACTCAAGTTCAACAAAGAAGACAGACGAAGTGTCTTCTCAACGATGTGCATGATGTAGCCTGTAAAGACCCCACCCAAGACAGAACACTTCCTGTATGACGTGTGCAACTGTCAGGCATGCTTAGACGAAGCATATAGGGTTGACTATGATGAAGATGTTCCAAAGAAGAAGAAAGGATCCCCAAAGGTCTCTAAAGAAGAGATGGAGCAGGAGATCTCACCGTTGGCCTTCTCGGTGAACCATCGGGCTGGTTTGATCACTATGTCCTTTATGGTGACACACCATCACAGCCAACACCTAAATCAACAAATCATTCATCACCCAAAACCTCTCCTAAGCCGAAAGAAATGTTTGTCATCACACCCATTCCATCCGCCTAGTCCCCAGAACTCCAGATTGAGTTCCCGGCCCTGGCCTCGTTTGAAGATCCTATCCAAATGTCCAAACATAGTTGGAAAGTTCAACCTTCCAGTACTATGAATCCCACAGGATCCTCAAGTCAGATCACTGCTGTAGAAGCTACTCTCAACTGGCAAAGTAAGAATGTTGTTGCCCAAAACAACACTCTCAAAGCTATCATATCTCAGCAGAACAGGTTTAGCCAAACCAAAGAAAGCTTGGTAGGCATAATGTAGACTCTTGAGAGTATCATCTATGAAGTTCGAACCAAGATACTTAGTCTTAATAATGAATTACTCCAAATAGTCCATTCAAGACCTGGCCCACAAGTACAAAATAGCCTAGTTCAGAAGGAAGCTAAGATGAAGTTCCTTAAAGCACAGCTTGTTGACCTTGAAAGACAACACAAGCAACAAAGAACTTCAACCATGATTGACGATCCATGGAGGGGTGCCCCGTTTGTCTTAACAGCCTTTGAGCCACAACCACTATCGGTACACTCGTTCTCATAAACGTCACCATCAATGAACCTCTGGTCAAATGAACAAGCCCATATCAGAGCAAGAGCGAGAAATTCATCCTCAAAACGCAGTGCTTCATCAAGTAGCACAGAACGAAAGCCATCCAAAAGCGGTACTAAAAAGGACAAACAGGTCGGAGATGACAACATGATGATGGCTTCATCAATGTACATGCTAATTCCATCTCACGACGAGAGTTTCGTTTATGAAGAAAATAAAGAAAAGCTTCCCGAGGAAGATTATCTCCCAGCCTAGGAAAACAACCAAGAACAGTTAACTACAGTATGCGCACTACCAATAAAGATTTCTGAAGAAACAAACAAACGAATCTCTCAGAAAGAAGAAGCCCCACTCGCAAAAGCAAAAGAAGTCTGTCAGAAAATCACATGTAAAGAAATCTTGAAAGATAAAGGAAGAATCGAGAAGAGTGGTATCAACCACAAACAACAAAAGTAAAGATTCGAGTGTCACTTCAAAAATCACAACTGTTGCGGGAATCTCCATTTACAGGGAATCTATACTGTTCCTTACATTGCCGAGAAAGGCCCGGTGGCCTATAAAAGTAGGAATGACTCTATAATACAGCACCACTCCATCCGGAACGACCATCACCAGAAATCCATAAAGAAAATGGATAAAGCCACCATTCCCAAGCAGCCAAACTCAACCCTAATCCTAGTAAAAGTTGAAGAACTTATCTAAACAAAAAACCGTAATGTTTCTCAACTAAACTACAAAACCTCCCTAACTATCGCCCTTATATAAACGGCCCCTTTCATGAAGAATTGCAGGTTTCGCCCAGATTACCCTTTTCTCAATATCTTATACGTCAGCCATTTGTACTAACTACCGACAGAATGGTATTTGTTTGAGAAATTCAAAATAGCCATGTCATTTAACTCAGAAAAACTTATCAATTACCTGATTTCCAATGAGTTAGGAAGTATGCCCCTAGAATGGACAAATATGGTTAAACTCCTTAAGTGGTTATGCCCGATCAGCAAATGGGTGAAGATGTTGTCATTCAAACAAGGCAGGCACTGTTTGGTGTTATTTGGAAAACCAACAATGACCAGTCCAGTCTCGTCTATGGGTGGTTTGAAATGAGCCCTTCAAGCTATCATTTCAAAATTAACTACTTGCAACCATGGCAAGAAATCCGTTGTTACTTAACAAAAATAAACAAAGTAAATTTTGAAGATATTCCCCTAGAGTATCTAGAAAAAGAAGACGCATGGACAACCGAAAACCCCCAGACAAAGGAACGGGACCAAGTTATTCTGAACTACTGGAACAGTAAGTGCCCTTTCAATCAGATCTTTGAGATTGATGCTCCACCATGTGAACACCCGTATTCACGTTGTCGAGACCCGTCTAATTCTGAAGTTGATGCTCCATTATACGAAGAACCATATCCAAGTCCACCTGATTTCACCATCGAGTTTTGTGATATGACGGAAATGAAGAAGCACGTGCCTGAAGAATTTCACTAAGTTGTGTGATTTTATTATTGTGTGATTTGTGTGTCTGATGCATGTTTAAGAATAAAGCTTAATCACTCTTAAAATGATTTTAGCATGTAGGTTAAGTTCTAAGTATTTAAATATGTCTAGTGTGATGTAAGCCATGATGTAATTGGCTAGTGTGATGTAAGCCATGATGTAATTGACTAGTGTGATGTAAGCAATGATGTAATGAACATCCTTCGTTGGCTTATAAAAGGAGGGTTCCTCCTAGTTTTTGAACCATCATTAGAAAGAAATAAAAACTTCTTATATATTTCTCTCTAACCTCTCTCTAGTTTCTCTCTCTAAAAACTTTGAGTCTTTCTTTTATTTTCGGTGGGTTGTTTGAGAGTCCTCTCAAGTCTAGAAAGCCTAGTCCTTGAATTGCACTTTATATTGATTCCATGTGGAGACGACTTTACTCATCCGTACTAGCTAGTTATAGGTATTTAAGTTTTTTAAATACTTGTTTATGATTAGAGCACGACCTCTACATCACTCATGTAGACGGCTAGACGCGGATAATTCTCTAAAACTAGGACTGGAGCAGGATAAACTAAGGCTTGGGTACATGATTGGGTTTGGACGTGTATGAAACTAACAACTCTTTATAACATATTAACATGTACTTCTTTTAGATTTTATGGCGACTTCCTAGTCAACTTGCTACTCACAACAGGTTATATGGGGATTGGGGACTTAATAGGTATCTAGACCGACTGTATCATTATCATCGTCATTCGTCAAACTAGTCCTTAATGTAGATTGGTTTTCTAACGTCAAAGATTGTTTCAAAGTGGCAGTCACATACTCACATTGTATACTAATTCAAACATTAAAAGAAATTGATTAAAACATAAAAACTACTAGCTCAATAAAAATATACAAGATTCTTTTCTTACTGATCACTTTTGTATGTTTGATAGTTAAGTTGTTTCAAAAGAAATTGATTAAAAGTGGCTACTAATTGTTGTATAAGACATATTAAGAGGGTTAAGATATAACAATATGGTTTTTATATTGTAATGCAGAAAAAGAAGATAAAACAAAAGGAAGTTATTTACCATAACACCCTTGATGTTAATGATTGAACTAGAGTGACCCTCCTTGTTTCTCTTTATAATTACATCAGCTAGTTCTGGGATATAAAATCCTGCAACATAATTTAACTTCTCAAATTTCATATTGTGTTCTCTAAGAAAATAATAATAATAATAATAATAACAATAATAATAAGCAATTTTATAAAATAAATGTGTTTATATAAGAATTTAAAGTTGCTTATTTTGAACCGTAGTATGTACCTGCATAGCTTTCGCCTATTATGAAGAAGTCGCTATTTTTGTAATGTGGGAATCGTCTGAACCAATTCACCAAGAAAGCGTACGAGTCAACGGCTGTGATTTTATAAAGAGACCATATGTTAAATCAAAACTTGATTGCACACGTAATTATATATATAATTTATAAAACTTTGATTATTTATACTTTAGCTACCTAAGTTCATTTGGCCCTCAACTTTATTTACAAATTTTGGTAAATTAGGTTTTTGTCTCAAAAGTTTTGTATATATACTTTTTAGTCTCTCAACTTTAATTTCACATATTACTATTCGGCCCCTCAACTTTGAGAATAAAATATTTTTCCTTTCAACTTGCATATTTACTTTTTGGTCTCTTAACTTTAATAATCAAACTTTTATCATAACAAATCGAACTAATACCGACCGACTTCTTGCCATGTTTCCACTGCAACGCACAGTAGCTTTCAAACATGTATGTATTTTACCCGTTTCGTTGCACGCACGGGTGAAAATAACTCTTCACTTGAAAGTTGGAACTTTCAGTTTATTTAATAATAGTAATAATAAAAGACAATTCAAATGGAATATCCTTACTATGGAAGCAACTAGATATAAAAACCATGTTAACTTTCTTTCTTTCTATTTCTTTATAAAAGAAGGTGCATGCAATAATAAAAGGGAGCCTACCAGTCCTTTTATCCCCTGACATGTCATAATCACTGGTTGTGTTGGAGTAAGAGAATCCAACTCCTGCGGGTGACTCCAAGAATAATATATTCGCAACTGTGTAACGGATCAAAACATATATTATTAAAGCTGACTTATATATATTTAGTGGGACATGTACAAGAAAACCAACCTTTGTTCCATGAATATCTTCGTGTATAGAGCGTTTTGCCATCAGGGTTAACGCCAAACGGTCCAATCTCGATCATGGCTCCAACCCCAAGCGAGGAACAACCCGGTCCTGTCACGTTATAATGGGTCGTTATAAGTTATAATGTGTGTGTAAGCGCATCTGTTATGAAGATGTGTAGGAAAATGCTAAGAAAATAGGTGTGGAATCTATAAAATATAAGAAATTGTTTTTGTAAGTGTAAAGTTCATAAAATATATTGCATTTGTGTAACCTTTTATTTATAATACATGTCTTTTTTATTAAAAGAATTATACGAATTATTATATGTATACAAGTTTGCATATTTCAACACGTCAAAACTTTGTATGCAAATGTGATGCAACTTATTCTAACTTAATTAATTAACCAAAGTGACATGACATGCATATATCAGGGTGATCGGACCGGGAACCCCCCCCCCCCCCCCCCCCCCTCAAAGACGGCCTTGCGCTACATAGTAGTTTGCCAGTCCAAAAATAGACTATAATAACTACATTTCAATTGCAATTCTATTGACATGTTCCTTGTATCATAATGCAAACAAATTTCGAATATATGTGACAAAATGGACCGTTTAGAGAGGTTGTGTTATTAATCAAAACACGTAGATATGATTAAGAACAAATGCATTAGATATGGCTATACAAACCAAGTAATATGCTAATTTTATATAATATAAGTGATTTAGAATGTTGTAAGCAACTTTTAGTCATCCAAAATGTTATTTTCTGTAACATTTTTCATAAAACTTTACGAGTTTATCTCGTTAAACCGAAGAAAAGGCAAAGATTAGCAAAATGTACCTCCATTAAGCCAAAGAACAAGTGGCTTAGAGGATGGTTCATCAAGAGCTTCAACAAAATAGTAGAAAAGGCTTCTACCATTGACTCTATCAACATTAATATATCCCGAATATTGTTTAAATATCGAAAGGGTGGATAATGGTTGCCCGGGAAGCCCTTCGTGTATGTAATCATCTTCCATTTTCCTCCCACTATTGTCGGTTTTCATTTGATCACCAAGGCCTGATTCAGTCAACATGTCCTCACTGGCCATACTGACTCGGGCCTGGTATTTTCTTGAACGTCTGAATTCCATCAGGGTTTCCGCCTGGTTGGCCCGCGAGCCATGGATTTGACACTCGCACGTTGTTACCGTTACAAGAATAAGTAGTGTAAGAAACAATGTGTGTCCCCTCTCCATATTTTTCTCAAATGGCAAATGAGAAGTTGGTACGTATATTTATTGACAAAAGTAAACGTTGTCGTTTTGGTTGTAGTTTACTAAAAGGCTCGTGCTATCAATATCTTGGAACACGACATAAATGGATGCATAGCATATTTCGATGATGATAAGTTTTAATATAATAATATGTACTAATTATTTTTAAAAGTGTGAACATGTTTTTAAATTTTTTACTGTATAAAGTGGTGAACATAATTTGTTGGTGGGTCATGTGTTATCACTCACATGGAGACTTTTTTGGAAGGGAGCCTATACCCATATATGTCAATTGTCACGAGTGGTCATTCCAACGGCTTCAATTATTTTTGTAAATTCGTGCATCGATTTTGTAAATTTTTTGGATAATATTTTTGGTATGTGTATAGAATACGTATACATGTTTTATAATTTTATACCTAAGACCGTCTTCATCGTGGCGTGTCGAGAAATTCTTTTACAAGGAGTGTCAGGATGTGCTTGTGAGAAGAATGTGAGGAGGGACAAAAATACTCCTAAGGACGTAAGCTACAGTCTTAGCTTTCTTAAAATTATTGTTTCCTTCATAAAATTTTCATTGTCCTCCTCATTTGCGGCAACGTCTACGTAATTCAACCCTCTATCCTATCATCTTCCATATCTTCCAAATTTTTTTATCTTCCGAATCATGTCCGATCTTAATGTTTCACCTGCAGAATATTGATTTCTTATAGTTATTCAATTCCACACATATAAACACCTAAAAACCCATAAATTTAATCACTTAAACATGCTAAAAACCATTCCAAACCCATTCCATCAAGGAGCGTTTTCCATGAGGGAGAGACAAGGGAGAGAGATACGGTATGTGATGTGGGCGCCCATGAAAACAGTAGTGATGCAAAAGCTTTAAGAATACGGACATAAGTGGTATATTTCTTAAAAAACAAAGGGTTATGATATTCGTACACCATCTCTTAAAACTCACAATCCCTAAATACGATCGTATAGGATTTATACGATCGTATGGAACCCCACATGACAAAAGTACACAAAAGTACACTGAGCGTGCAGCCGTACGGAGTTTGACCAGAAGTCATACGATAGTATGACTCCCATACGAGCGTATGTAAAAGAAAACAGAATTGCTTGAGCCGGATGTGTTTAGATTTGTGATAGTATACAGATGTGGTTGCTAAAGGATATATGATATAATATTCCGTACATACTTACCCTCATTTTACGCAACGACACGATATATAATTTTGGATGTGATATGATATATTGTGTATTATTTGACAGGACACAATATTCCAGACGTGATATAATATTCTACTGGTTTTGATATACAAACACGGACGGGACAAGTTTTCTTTCAGCCATATTACATTATTACGTCAGTAGTTAACACATGCATATTCAAAGTTATAATTTCTCAAAAAACCCAAAGTTGATAAGATCTTCAAAGTTGGTTTTTTTTTTAAAAAAAAAGTCATATGATCGTATAGTTACCATACTATCGTATGAAATGTTTCTGGACAGCCAACCACAAGCTGCAAAAAGCTGACATATTCTATAACCTTATATGATCGTATATGTTCCATATGATCGTATGGAGTCCAACAGTGTGTTGATAAGTCAAAGGGTGTTTGAAGTTCAAATCATGCATGATGGAAATTGTGAAATGTTAGATCTATTTGATCATGTAAGGTAAGAGAAGCTGGTAGAAATTGATGTTTGTAGGCGTTAATAAATGGTAACAATTTTTTTTTTCTCTAGTCACACTGAAGGGTGAAAATTGATATTTTTTTACATTTTTATGTTTGCAAGTGTAACAACAAGATACGTGTTTATGAACATTTTAGACGTATATGATACTTCGTATAAATGACTTATTGGTTGTAATAAATTAAAGCTTTGCTTAAACTTATGAGATATCTATTTACAGTTGAAAATAGGATCATTCAATGAGCGAGCGGACTTGAGTCATAGTTAATTCGTATATGTGACGTATTAGTTGTAATAAATCAAAGCTTGCTTATGGGATATCTATTTACAGTTGAAGATATGGTCATTCAATGAGCGAACTGAGTTGAGTCATTGTTAAATCAGGAACGAGTTCATAACTATACAAGTCTAGCTATGGCTCGGCTAATCCAACCTGGAAACAAAGCTCGTAAATAACTCAAGTTAGCTTATGCTTGACGAGTATCCTCGTTTATTTTGAAGTTTAATGATGTTACCAGTTTAGTTTTTTTTAACAAGTATCTAATAATATCTTAAAAAACAGTTGGTTACAGAAAAACACAGTACCCTGCTATCAATATATAAGAAAAATGAAGATAAAAATTTATATAACCGAGTCAACAAGCAAATCACCGGAGGCTCTCAATATATAAGAAAAATGAAAATAAATATTTATATAACCGAGTCAAGGATCAAATCACCGGAGGCTCGAACCCGACTCGAATTAGTATACGAGACGAATTAGCAATGAATGTTAAGCCTAGTTCTTTAATTACTAATTTGGTTTAAAGCAATCACAAACTTTAACTGATTCTAAAGGTCAAAAAGAAGACCCACTATACAGCCAATGGTCCTCAAATGTTGTTCTTTAGTAAACACTTAAACCATTATATGAACCCAAACCATACATCTATTCTTCCCTTTTGACCATTTCTACTTTCAAACACTCAAAAGTATATATGAACCAAAACTTTAGATCTATAAAAACCAGTTTCACGTGTATCGTACTATCGTTTAAAAACGACTAAAAGAAACGAATCAGCGCGTTCGGGCCCCTAGACCTACCCAAAACTAAAAAACCAAAACATGCTACTTTAAAAATCTACCAAAATAATTCAATCAAAATTCCAGTTGCATTCATAGATATTTATATCCCATAAAACAAACATAATAAGTCTTTAGAATCTTATATTTGTCCAGATTCAAATTAATAGCACCAGCTAGATCAACTAACAGACTGCTGATGGTTATCGTACCCATTCGACCCATAAGCCGGCGCGTCTGCACCTCCATACATGCCTCCGTCCTGGTTCTGTTGTCCATAACCACCACCACCATAACCGCCATAGCCACCGTAACCGCCCTTCGAATAGTAGCCTCCGTTTCCATTCATCCTCTGTCATAAACAATACATGATAGCATATTAACATTAACTATATTTTGTATGATGATAAGTCAGCTAAAAAGTCAAAACCGAGTCAAGATAAAAAAAATAAAAAAAAGGAATTACCTGTCGGTTAGCAGGAGTTTTACCCCATGATATACGGACCGTCTGCTTGCCTACCACCGTGCCATGCATGTTCTGAATTGCATCCTCGGCGCTGCTTCTGAATTATGAAAATTTAAACGAGAAATAAACGTATATTAGCGGAACCTCCAAATTATAATAAAACTACTGTGCATCGGTCGGTTTTAGAATCAAACCGAATCAAAAACCAAAAAGTCAGCTTTTTGAGTTTTTAAAAACCGTTCGGTTTCAGTTTTTTTTTTTTTTTTTCGTTTTATCATGTGGAGTTGAGAACTTTTAAGCTAAAAGAATTTGGCCCATAAAGTGAAATTGTGCTTACATTTTTGCAAATTAATTATTATACATTTTGGCTTAAATTCTAATAATTACTTAGCAATCAAAATGGAAAATAAAAATCCATGCATTCAGTTCGATTTTAATTACAGGCAAAAACCGAACCGAAATTCCAGTTTTATGGTTATGGATTGTTTTTTTTATTTCATGCACATCCCTCCGAGAAACATATAATTTGGGCCCCACAAGGGCGGAAGAAAGGATTACCTGCTTGAAAATTGGACAAAACCGCAACCTTTGCCTACTGGTATTTTAACAGACAAGATCTCGCCGCATTGAGAAAAGGCTTGCCTTAAGTCATCATCAGTCACTTCAGAGTCGAGTCCTCCCACAAAAATCTGTAAGAAGTAAAGATATGACGGTTAGTAAAGCTGTTAGCAGTTCTAGTTAGTTCATTAATAAACAGACGGAGTGACTCACGGTTGTGTTTGATAAATCGCCATCATATTGAACAGCATTAAATGAATCATTTCCTCCGGTCAATAGGACAGCTAAAACATAAGACACCGATTACATTATAAGATGCATATGACAAATCCCAAAGATCACTATCATCTTAAAAACGAGAAAGATGAGAAGGTATGTGTAAGAAACTCAAACTAGAGGTCGGGTAACGAGTCAAAACGTGTACTTTTTTAGAATAGCCAAAACTGGTCAAGTCGGTTTGGACTGCGCGAACCACATTTTTGTCAACTTTTCTTGCTTTTAAGAAATGTAATAAGAAACGTTTTGGCTATTCTAAAAAGTACAGTAATAGTCAAAACGTTTGTTATTGAATAAAGTGACTTGGAGGTGAAACATAAGAAAACGTAAATGCGTTTATAAGTAAATGAATTATTACTGTCACATCTACTCACATGTATGTCAATGAATATCAGGATCATTGAATATTCAAATATCCGAACAAATTACATTGTACAGGAACTATAAGAAAGAATAATAAGAGAATATATACAAACTATAATATAAAGATAAGATAGAATTTGAGCTATCCAGAAACTGCTAATACCAAACATCATTATCGAGATTCTTATGTCTATTTATCGTTTAAACACTCATGTCGATATGCGATAGATCAGTAGCCAAATCCCATATTTTACCTGAAACCTGATACTCATGAAACTAGTATTCATTGCATCTAACAAATTTGATGAAAGAAAGCATATAGACATTACAAATTTGATGCAAGGCACATTATATGGCTTAACGAGAAAAACTGAATGGGTTATCGTCAAAAGGATTATAATTATATAAGAGATTTTTAGTAAATTGAAACAGGTCCGATGTGTATTAACAGCTCATGTCTGCAAGTTGTTTTCTCTTTGAAATAAGTCAATAAACAAAAAAAAAAAAAAAAAAAAAACCTTCTTAAACCAACAAGTCAAACCACCTGACCACCCCGTTTGACCCGTTTTTTAGAACTCATCTGTGCCCAAACCAAGTTTGACCTCAACACGCCTGAGATCGTTACCCAACCACCCATTTTCGCATTACTCACTTAACACACAATCTTCCAAGTACAGATCACAAAATATGTGGCTCAAACAGATAAAGAAACAGATCAATAAGCAAATTTTAATGCTTATTAAAAATATGTAGAGCTGAGTCGTGACGAAACAGTTTCTGTTAAAGTAATTTAGAACTTATATGATTATAAAATGTCGCAAGTCGCAACAATAATCTAACATTTTGAATAAACAGAGTTAGAAAGTTTAACGCATACCTTGAGACGGATACTGTTGCTGACCATACTGTTGTTGAGTAGGTGGCTTCTTCGGTGTTGCAACACTGACACGCATAGGCCTGCTTGAACAATATTGTCCATTCATTTCAGTCATAGCCCGTGTTCTCTCCCCCTCATCTCCGAATCTAACAAACCCATACCCTTTTGAACATCCAGTATTCGTATCAAAAACAACCTTTGCACTTTTCACAGACGGATATCTACCAGCAAATGTTTCATACAGCAATCCATCTGTCACATCCGGTGCCAGATCTCCTATAAATATAGACAAATCCGAACCAGTGTCTGCACGTTTTTCACCCGAACTAAAACTTGCCCAGTTTAATCGAAACACTTGATCTGTGTTCGGCATCATTGACCCGTTGTAGCTTTGTAGAACCTTCTCAGCTGCTTCATGAGATTGGAACTCGATGAAACCATATCGCTCAGATTGACCCGTTTGTTTGTTGCGTATCAATTTTATAGATGCTACCTGCTTATTTCATAATATCAAAACCAACTTTCAAAGAAAATATGTTTACGCCTCTAGACATCTTCTTTTCACTTTACAAAACAAACTAACTAACAAATGTCGTAAAATCCCACTAAGAACCCAGGCTCGAAAAAACTTTTCTTGACGTGTAAAGTACAGTATCAAGATAACATATAACATAAGAAAACTTGTCACGCCCCAACAAAACGGGGCGCAACTAATAATTATATTTACTCAAAACAAAGCCTTTGTAAAAGATCGCAACGAAAGTCTATACAATTTACAAATAAACATTACATAAACTACACTAAGGCCTCTATTCATAAATAAACAATTTAAATCCAAACAACCAAGTAAGCATTCCTTTCACCCGGGCCTAAAAAGTTAAAACATTTAATCATTTAAACTCTATAGACGCTCGTTGTGTTCCGTCTTGTTTTTGCATAAATTCAACGGTTTTTAAACTACTAAAAATAAAAGCATCAAACTCCGATAACAAAAAAATGACGAGAAAACTATAGTACAAGTCAGAATCGACTATAATACGATTTTTTAAACATTACATATACAAATCAACTTCAACAAATAAATAACACTAGCTAGTTAGTATCTATCGATCTATCGTATATATATATGAATCACCAATATTACAAGTATTCAAACTAGCAATTAATGAAGTAGGTTAACAAAAACACATACAATATATCTTATAGCATTAGAATAATACTAGTTTTGGCAAGGTGAAAATAATTGACTAATTGTACTCTTTGTGACTTGTGACACAGTTACATCACGAAAGACAAAAGTACATATTCACAGAATAAAAATCAACGTTACACAATAGTAGAAACAAGTCCAAAAGTCAAAAAGTTAAAAAGTCAAAACCCTAACCTCTCCGGTCTGAGCAAAACATGACTGAATATAAGTCTCATCCATCCAGTGTTGTAGATCACCGATCCAGATCGTCTTGTTGTCTTCACTTGTGTTTTGAATCTGTGTACCTTTATGTTGTTGTTGTTGTTGAGGTTGTTGTTGTTGTTGTTGTTGTTGGTAATATGGCATGTAGTGAGGTGGTGGTTGTTGGTACATCATGGCTGGATGATGCATAGGTGGATATTGTTGCATAGCTAGCCATTGTTGTTGTTGTTGTTGTTGTTGGTATTGTTGCATAGCTAGCCACTGTTGTTGTTGAAGTTGTTGTTGAGTTAAGTCTGTGTTGGTGGTTCCGTTGGTTGCCGGTTGCATATTGAGATTGGTTTTGTTTGGTTTTGTTTGGTTTGGTTTGAGTTTGTGGTGTTTGTTGAGTTTGGAAGATGTGGCGGAGATATGGTGGGAGATGACGGTGGTGGTGGCCGGAGAGGTGTTCGTGAAGGGAAGGATAACGAGAAAGAGAAAGAGAAAGAGAGAGATGAAAGAAGGCTTAAGAATGTTTATAAAATATTATGTCAAGTATGTTTTGGATGCCCTTTGGGTTTTTGAATGTTTGAAGTTTAGGACCTTTTGGTTTTGTGAAGTGTAATTTTGGCACAAACAAGAGTGTTGTTAAGTTTCTAGATTGATGATGGAGTCCGTTAGGGTACTAGGGTAGCTCGGTACAATTTCCAAACAGTGTCGCAGCATGGACTTAACCAAAGGGGTGGCCGAAGTTGTGTAAAATAATGTATGGGTGTCCAAAGTCAACACATATAAAAAATTTTGAACTAAATCGCGAAAATTTGCAGTACTAAGCGAAAAAACGGAAATGATCGAGGACACAACGGGTCCCTCATAACCTTCGCCCATGTTTCCAAAAGCACCCCTAGCAAAACTCAATACCAGATTAGTTTCATGGAATTGGTTATGCTTAGTTTAATGTTAACAATCTTCTTAAATCTCTGTTGATTTTTGGTGCCCCTACTAAATATTCATAATCTTCATGGATTCGATTAAATATGATGTTGCAATCCCTTATTGGTCGGTTCTCTTCCTGATAACCTCGATCAATAATCTCCATACACCTCTAGTGCTCATATGTTTTTATACGCAGTTTCATTAATTGTTATCTTGGTTAAATATATAGTTGTTATCTTAAATATTAATTTTGTTTTTAGATATACTTTATTAAAAGAAGGTTTTAAATATAATTCTATAACCTTTATTTCATCATTTGGATTTGGTTTAGGCGATCTATGTATTATTTTGATTGTGTAGCGGTCTATTGTTGGTCTTGGCTTTTTAAACGATGAGTTGGATCATAAATGTTTAACAATTTAATAAATTGGAGGACGGTGGACCATGCGATAAAGAGAGATCGTAATTTTTTAATGTTTGGATTTATAATTGTACGTAATCGATGAACTGATGTTGGTTTTGATAGACAAACGACGATTGAACAAATATATATATATCTTAAAACAAATTTGAATCACAATGAATAAGTCGGGAATGCACTACAACTTACTACTATTTACAAAGTTTGAACAATCTTAGTGTGTTTAGAATTTGAGCATCCAATCACTAGTTTTCACAAAAATAAAAATAAAAACTTGGATTTATTCAATTTTTTTCTTGATAGTACGACAAGTCTAGATAACTCTTTTAACCTATTTTCTAAGAGAATTCATTAGAAGCTTTTGAAATCTTTTGAGTTATTTTTGAATTGGATATTGTTATAAATACATATCTTATTGTTTGCTAATATGCTAGTTTCACAACATATATGATTATTTCATGACAATAATTCCAGATATCTTTGTACTTTAAGCATTCCAGAGCATTAGCGAGACATGTGTCACATCTCTTAAACAGGATGTCTATGTAGCTATGTTGCCAGATTATCTATGTCACACCCCAGTTTAGGGTCTAGGCATGTGACAAAAAGTTGGTACATGTTTTGTAAATACATCAGAGTTGCGGGTTATTTTAGCGGAAGACTTTGGTTGAATAAAATATTAATTTGTTTGAAAACTTCTCGGATAATAAATACCCGGTATTTGATTTATAAAGCTTGTTGAAATACCGTTTGCAATTATTTTAATAATTAAAAACTGAGTCATCATTACCTTACGAGCATCTAACTCCATAAATGTCTTGCTACCTGTACTAATCTGTAACCCTGAAATGTGGGGAAAAAAACGTCAGCTATATGCTGGTGAACACGTATGACTCTATAAAACATTTGAATGACAATATAATACAAATATAGTTTTCTCTACAAGCTCAGCAGAAGCATTTCTACTTCTGGTCTATGTACCACTACCCTACACACACAATTTTTCCCGAGCCACGTAGCCCTTACTGGGAGACTAGTTATGACCATTAGCCCGCGGTCACGTATCCTTAGAATGATTAGGCTGAACGGTTATGTTTGGATCCAAACACATGTGTATTCGGTCTGAGTTGCTTTTATTTTCTATCTTGTATTATAACGTTTTAGAGATCACATAATCTCATGTAAATATTGACTGACTCGTTAAGACAAACACCCGTTCATCTTATCGAGTATAAATATGTTTCGATTGATTAAAAAGGTTAACGTATTCACGTTATAAAAGGTTTGAACGTATTCACATGTGATTGTCTGTTCTGAATGATATGGTGATTTCGTTTGAAACCTTGACTGTGAATGAATGATTGATTGACTGACTGATTGATTGATTGTTTGACCTATAATAAAATAGGTATATAAATATCCGGATCGTCTCTTGATCCGGCTATAGACCTTTAGTCTGGTTTAAATAGCTTTAAACCTTGATTGATCATTTGTTTGAATAAAATATTTAGACCTGTAGTCTTTCTGTTTGTTGACTAATCATGTGATGAGTTTCTTCTTCATGAAGAAACATCTATAATATGTTTCTTCTTCAAGAAGAAACATTCATTGATTGCTATGCATGTAAAATCTTATGTTTCTTACACATGAAGAAACAATGTTTTAACTATATTCTTTGTATATGAACGCCTAGAGTGTTCTTATGCTATAATGTAATTATTGTATATGTGAAGTATGTGTATACAGGTACACGAATGGTATGTGAGTTCTACGTTTGACATAGTAAGTTAGGATGGCAAATCCCTCTAGCTTCTGTCGGACATAGACTCGGCTGGTGATGGCGTAGTTAAGGACTGCGGGCCTTATACGTAATGTAGATGATAGATGTAAACGTAGATAGGGACGGTGGGCCTTATACGTGTTACAGATAATAGACGACAACGTAGTTAAGGACTGCGGACCTTATACGTATTATAGATAGGCATCAGCATAGGGAAGGACTGCGGACCTTATACGTGCTGTGGTAGCATAGGGGATGACTGCGGACCTCGTACGTGCTATGAATTAGGTTGCAACATAGGGAAGGACTGTGGACCTTGTACGTGTTGTGGAAGTGGGATGGTATAGGGAAGGACCGTGGACCTTGCACGTACCATGAATGGTGAACATAGGTAAGGACTGCGGACCTTTTACGTGTTCACGACCTTGAGTACAGGTATAGACGGCGGACTATGAACGTACTCTCGGTAGACTGAGGTTAGTGATTGTAGATATGTATGTATGTATGGTAGTAAGTATGTATGAAGAGCAGAAGGGTAATTAGCTAAGTATGGATATGTATCTTCGGATATTTATGTATGTGTATGTATTGTATGGCGTCCGATTAACTAGAACTCACTCAGCGTAGCTGACTTTTAGTATGCACGCAGGTGATCAGACCAAAGAACTAGCATGAGGATGGCACATGGCATGGATTGAACGGCTGGCATCTTAAGATGGAAGAAAAGATGTTTTAAATATAATGATTTGTTTTATAATATCAAAGAAGAGATTGAATGTTTTGTAACGAATGATTCAAGTAAACGTTTCCGCGAAAGTTTTAATGAACTCTGATTTGTAAGAACTGTGTTTATGAGTAAATCCGACGCTAAAGTAAGGCTACCGGGTTCGGGGCCTTACATGCTTGTACTTAAACCCAGGCAACTCTTTGCAGTGAACCGCATGCTCGCCAAAAGAATCCAAACAAACCTTACGGCAAACCGGGCACGGCTCATCTACCGGAAACAAAGGTATCATTAACCGATACTTCAGGATGGCCCGGTACTCCAAAGCCGACATATGTTGGCCCAATCCTTCAATAGGGAGAACACTTAAGAAATCTTGAGCTCGAGGAGCCCGAAGACACTCAAACACCGCTTTTTGACGAGGGGATAAATCAAACTTCATTTCCAAACTCTTGATGATTCCACTATAAAGGACACTCACCAAAGCATGTTGGGCTTTAGAGAAAGTAATTAGAGTTGTGAACTCCAACACTAATCAAAGGTATGAGTTGAGTCTTTCGGTTAAAAGATATAAACTCAAAGTAAAAGTTAAACCTCTAAAAGCTTATGTCAAGAACGTCCTTTGCAAAAAGACAAGGGTAACAGCTGTCAAAGTAAGATAACATCAGGGGGTGAAAATGTAAGTAGGATAAGAAGAAAAGGGGTTGTTGGATCTGGGAAATTGCCCTAGTGTTTTCCTGCGACATTGTTTTTCACGAGGATTAATTACGACCGTCGGATGAGTCGAACGGTGATTTTTGGCAATCAACCGTACCTATTCAAGGACTTATGTCTGGTTAGCCGACAGCTACTTGGTGTGGGACCCACAATCATAGATATGGATCTTGATCTCAATTAGAGGTGCACAAATCGGGTTCAACTGGAAAACCCGAACCGGTTCGAAACCGGTTTTTTCACACCGGGTTGTAAAATGGCACCGGTTCCAATCAAGAACCGTTTCGGTTCCCGACCCGAACCGATGCCCAGATATGCCAACTTTTAAGAACCGGGTAGGGTATGAACCGGAACCGGTTTTTACGTAAAAACCGGTTCCACCGGTTTTTTTTTGAAATTTAAATATTATAGCCGTTAGGAACCGGTTCCAACGGCTATATAGCCGTTTTTGACCGTTGGAACCGGTTTTTTTAACTATAAATAGGTTATTTTTTTACTATAAATAGCAAGGTTTGTTTGTGTACTTGTTAAACCACTTCCAAAACTATAAAACACACTCCAAACCACAATTAACCTTAAACCGACAACAAATGGCAACTAATGATGACGTTGTAATGGTGATCGAAACAACAAGATGCCCCGATGTTTGGGTTCATTATGATTTGTGTCTCATGACCGACTCACATGAGTTGGCACGTTGCAAATATTGCTCGAAGTTTCTTAAAGCAGGGTCCAACTCGACATTACGAAAACATACGAATAAGTATTGTCGAGAGAAAAGAAGTTTGGAAGCTAAAAAAACGGAAGTGGGAGAGTCGTCCGACTCTACAACCCAAAAATAAGTATTCCCGGATTAAAACGACGGACTTTGTTTTTTATGTTTTAGTTGTTATGTTTAGTATCGTTTATGTTTTAATAATGTTTGTAATAGTTATTTTTTAAATAAATAAAATGTTCATCGTTATTAAAAAAGTAACAAAAATTAATCATGAGTAACAAAAGTAATTATAAAAAAACAAATCAAAACTAAATATTAGTTGAACAAGTTACAAATAATTTTACCAAAACAAATGATTACAACTCTTCTTCGTCTTCATTCTCGTCTTCACCCTCGTCTTCGTTATCGGAAGAAACCCCGTCATCCGCCTCCTCATCATGAATATGACGCTCTATTGGTATTTCGTCTTCAAAGTTCGCCTTGTGTTGTACACGATCCACCGCATCCAAATGGTCCTTTAGGCAAATGCAAACCTCTAGAGACTCGGGAGTTAGTTTTGTTCTTCGCATATATAACACCCTCCCACTAAGAGAAAAAACCGATTCGGAAGCAACCGTTGAGGCTTGTACGGCAAGCAAATCACGAGCCATGGCGGATAGAATAGGAAATTCGTTTTGTTTACCTTTCCACCAAGCCAATAAATCAATATTGCGAATTGCGTCGACCGTTGCGCCCTCAACATAGTTTGCTCCACTATATCGACCAAGTTCGCTACTTGGTGTGTTTCCTCTTTGCCTCTTAGATGCCGATTCACGAATCCCATTCATCAAGTTTATAAGTGGGTCATTGCACGGCCTACTAGTTGTTGTTTTTTTCACAAAAGACGATCCCGTGCTTGGACCATACATTTGAAAATAATGGTCATAAAGGTCTTGAAGGTTTTTGTTGAACTTGTCATTCGCTTCCGTCGACAACTTCGGGTCAATCTCGTGCATACCTAAGTTGTCGAATATTTCCTCAATCGTTGTTTCAACCCCATTAACATTCCAATAGGGGTTTAATGCGGCGGCACAAGTAAATACCGGCGGTATGTTTTCAAAATATTTTATGAACTTTTCTTTCATCACCGCAACAATATTTTCGAAGAGTTTGTTCTTCTCCGCAAAGCTTTTAAAAACACAAGACATATAGTACAATTCTTGCAAAACCCAACAACTAGTAGGGTAATAGACTCCCGATAATTTTGTTGTTGACTTTTTGAACACGTCAAGATACTCCAACAAATAACCGACTTGGACCCAAACACTTTCCGGAAACATATCGGCCTCGCGTTCTTCAACAAGATTGTTATGAAAAGCTTGTAAAGTTTGGCGTTGGGCAAAAGCACACTTTAACATATGACAAGTTGAGTTCCAACGGGTTGGAACGTCCCAATTCGGCCCCAAATACTTTCTTTCAACCGACTTGCAATAGTTCTTATATTCAAGATGTCTTCTTTTACCACTTTTGAAGACATCTTGTAACATAAGTCTAAAGTATTTTAAATCATCACAAATGTTTTCATTGTCAAGACCTATTTGAACAACAAGTTGATGATATGTGCAACACATCGGACATGAAAAAAATCCCCGAAACAAGGTGGTGAATATTTAATGATAAATTTTTCAGCCGCCTTAGTATTGTTTGAAGCGTTGTCAAACGAAATCGAAAATATTTTATTTCTCAAGTTGTAAGTCGTTATAACTTCATCAAGTAATTCAAACAATTTTTCGGTGGTATGTGGGAACGGGAAGTTTTCAAAAGCGATGGTGCGTTTCATCAATTGCCATGTCACCGGATCAACCCAATGAGCGGTGACACATATGTATGATTCGGGCAACCCGTGTGGTGCCGACCAAACATCGGTAGTTAAACTAACCACGGCTTCTAAAGAATGAAAAGACTCGATTAACTCTTTTTTAGCACACTTCCACAACCTGATACAATGACGTCTTAAGGTAGTACGACTTACATGTGTGTATCTCGGTTGTAGAGTTTCGCGAATCAATGACGTCAACTCCGGGTCATCAAAGTGGTTAAACGGCAAACCTCGTTGAATAACAAACTTTGCCATTCTATCTTGAACTTGAGTCGTGTTGTAACGAAATAGTGTACCATCTTTACCCAAGTCAATTTGATCGGTCGCGCCAATCCCTTTCAACGCCTTGCAATATGGCTTCTCGATGTGCTTTCTCAAAGTAGAGTTGGAATCGTGCTTTAATATTGAACCACATAGTTTGCAACGAGCCTTTTGATAACATTCGTCATCCACAATCAAATCCCAATTCTTCCATATGTCTTGGTTGTGGTTATAGTTGACTACCGTAACAACCCTTGGGTCCTCCGTAACAGGAACGGGAGCAACAAAAACACTCTTCTTAGCCTTCTTGTTAGTTTTTTTGATGGGTGCCATAATAATATTTAGTTGGATGGTCGGGTAACGGAACGGGTTTGCTAAAGGAGTAATATTTTAGTTTGTTTTTGATTTTGGTGGTGAAGTTAGTGGTGGAAAACAAGTTATATATAGGTTTGGGCATCAAAAACCGGTTCCAACGGCTATATTACCGTTGGAACCAGTTCCAACGGCTAATTGGTGGCTAAAAAACCGGTTCCAACGGCTATATTACCGTTGGAACCGGTTCCAACGGCTACTTTGACTTTTGTTTGACTCTTCAAAAAAAACCCGCCGGAACCGGTTTTTTCGGGTACGAACCGACCGGTTACAATTAAGAACCGGGTAGGAACCGGGTTGGAACTGATACTAACATACAAATATGAGAACCGGGTACGATTTTCGGGTACAAAAATACCCAAACCGGGTATTGTACCAACCGGGTTGGAACTGGAACCGGTTCCGGTTCGGTTCCACCAGTTAGGTTCCGGAACCGGTTTTTTTGTGCACGTCTAATCTCAATATATATATATATATATATATATATTATGGTTTTATTAAACTTAAGAGATGTAAATCGTGACAGTTGGTTGATAGATGAACGGCTAGGAGGCAGATCAAGTGGAGAATAATAAATAAGGTCAAAATTAGGTCAGTACACCACCGCGTAGCATGTGATCACGATTTAGAGGTGTGGCTTATTCAAAGCGGTTAATAGCTTTTAAAATTAAAACAACTTTCGACCTTTTAAATTCAAATCAAAAGGTGTTTTGATTTGGATTTGGATTTGTCTTAGTTTTTTTTTAACGGCGAACTTTTTCGGCTGAGGGTAGTGGGGCGCGGACGACATGGCAGTTGCGCACATCACTATCACGTTTGCGTGAACGGGGGCGTGGACGGTAGGGATGGGTTTGGGTCGGGTTTAGGTATTCTCAAACCCATACCCGGTTATGAAAGTCCGTCCCAAACCCGTCCCAAACCCATCGGGTTTTAATCGGGTAAATACCCGTCGGGTTTCGGGTTTCTTATCGGGTTTCGATAAAATACCAGTCGGGCATACCCAGCTCAAAACCCGTTAGATTTCTACCGGGTTTTGACAAAATATAACTAATCGATTACAAAGATGGTTACCATAAAGATAAAATATCTCAAATAAATGACAAACAAGTTTCGACAGATAATATAGTTGGAATATAGTATATATATTATATAATAAGCTATATTGGTTACATCTGATATATAATCGGATAAATGGGTTTATGTTATCAGGTAATCGGGTATATTAGAAATCCCAAACCCGCGAAAAATTTAAAACTAATCCCAAACCCTAATGGGTCGAGTATTACCCATCCCATTTATGTCGGGTTTCGGGTTTTCCCATCGGGTTCGGGTTTCATTTCCATCCCTAGTGGACAGTCGGGGCGAGCCGGTCCGCGGGGCTCAAAAGAACCGTTTGGGCATGGGGTGGATCAAAAACTTGGGGGTGGATCAATCAAGCCCCACTACACCTCTGGGGCTTGATCACGTGTCACGTCAGCGCCTACGTGTCGTAAATATATTGGATCACTTGGCGATGGATCAAGCCCCCCTACCTTTAGCCTTATCTACTTTGTCGTATGCGTAATTTGAATCTACGACCTCCTATAAATAAACTCAGGATTCGGTTTCTTAGTAATTAATTTGTTTGTAGCGTGTATATTTTTGAACTTTGAATTATAATTTTGACTAAATATGGATTGATTTAAAATTAACAGGGAATGAAATGAGTTAAAGTTATTAAACGTGTTGAAAGTCAAACATACTGTTTGCATGTTGATTGTTGAATTAAAAAAGTTAAAACAGCACTAACGTATCATTTGGGAAATTAAAGAAAATAGTCAAATACTAATCTTAATAAGACTTGTGACAATGTGACAATGTGACTAGTATAAGATCATAAGTATAATATTGCCCGTAGGGTTGGTGTTTTAAAAACCAGTTTAAATTGGTCGGTTAAACCGTTTAAATCAGATTTCGCACAGAAGACCGGTATTTTAAGTTTTTATTTAATAAACTGGTTTCACTTCATCTCCTAAGGACCATAATTAAGTTCTTACGTCAGTCACGTCAATATTTAGTACAATTCAATTTTAAAAATATGCACTATTCAACAACTCTACGATAGTATGACATTAAAGCCCAACCATAAATCATTATCTTCTCATAAGTTTCATCTTTCATAAATAAATAAATAAAACAAATAAAACCCAGTCATCAGTCATGTTCGTGTACAATTGTTAAAACATAAAGCTTTATAAAGCAAAACTAGAAACTGGTATTTAATTAATTTACAAAGATTTAACGTTTACGAGTAACTTATCAATAACTTTCAATATGTTATTAACAAAATTAAAATTTAAACTAGAGAAATAACAAAATTAAAATTTAAACTAGAGATTGTAAGACTTTACCCTTGAAAGGAAGTCCTTCCAGAAATTCTCGATGGCTAAGGGAGACCCAAAGCCAAGGAGGGGGCTTGGAAATAGTTTTCAACCAGCAATTAACGCGCCTAGGTTATTACCTCATTAGCTGCGTCATTGCCCCAAGCGCAAAGATACTTTTAACATCTCCCCAACCCTTGTTTTTATACACTCAGTCAATGCCTCCTTTTCATATATTTCCCCGACGTGGGATGTAGGAATTAGCTAGGGGTCACTATATTGAACTCCTTTAATATGTGTTTCTATCTATACTTAAGAATCCCATATTATACTTGTCTAATCAATAATCATCAAGAATTGAAAGTAATATAAAAGTTGTTGCATCTCTACAGCAGGTATAGCCTATAGGTCCTACCACATAAGTATGAACCAACAGAAGCTATTTTAAGAACTGAAGCCAATTTTTACTAATCAGTGGAAGTTGTTAGGGACTCAAAGGGGCGTGAAGCACCCTTTTGCGCACATGTCGCGACTTTTAGCACATTGCACGCTCACATTATCCAGACCTGTTTGAGAGTTGTCTTTATATACTCAATTATAACAGTGAGAAATGGTTCGTGTTTGTTGCTAGGCAGGCGGTGCTAAAGGAAGAAGCAGGAAAAATTGCTAACCACGAGAAGTTGTGTGTTGAGAATCAAAATGTCTTCATTCCTTTTGCTTTTGATACATTTGGGTCTCTTGCCCTCGATGCTGCTACGTTTTTAAAAACGAGTTCAACGGGTCGTTCACAGTAACTCAACGACGCCGATGAACGATAACTTTTTTTCAGTAGGATCGCTTTTGACATTCAAATGGGGTGGCAGCGCAACTTGTTGCCCGCTTACCTGCCGCTCTATTGTAATTGGATCCTTTTTTTTAGTTCAAAATATCCAAAAAATACTATAATAGAAATTATACCCAAACATACATTTGCAAGGTTCAATCCAAGCATTTGTAGGTTCTAAGGATTACAACGGTCCGTTTTGATTCAGTTCATAGGTTCCAACGGTTAGACGCATACTTGAACCAACTAGATTGGTGAAACATGGCAGAAATGGGTCTAACATAAAAGATTCAAATATTTAGGTTACGGGTGGAGTTATGGAGTCTGCATTTAGCAAACTGAAAGGTCTTAATAAGAGGTGCACAAGCTCACCGGTTAACTACTTTTTAACTGGTTTCTAACCGGTAACCTAACCGGTTAGTAACCGGTCCACCACTAACCTGTTTATACCCGTAACTAACCGCCGGTTAGAAACCGTTTTATATTATTGATTTCCGAAACCGGTTAACCTAACTGATTTTTTTTAATATTTTATAGAAAAACAGTTTTTATCCGGTTATTCACTGGTTAATCGGTTCGGTTATACCTGGTAGGGGTTTCTTGTCTATAAATCGGTTGGTACCGACCTGATTAACCAGTTATTTCCCGCCAAATAATTAACCGGTTATTGGTTACGAGACCAATTTAAAAATGCACCTGTTATAGACCTATTGAGCCTTTAGTCCAATTAAGTCCATGAAATCTTCAGGCCCAGAACCTTTCTCTCACCTCTGGTTGGGCTCATGGAGGTTTATGTGATTTTGGCACGTATTAGTAGAGGTGCACAAAATAGGTTTTTTAAATATCCGGGTTCGGTATAGAACCGGGTTCAGGGTATGACCAAGTATTGGAAAATCAGGTATTGGTAAAAATCGGGTCACGTTCGGGTCTGGGTATTGCCTCTAAAAATCATACCCTATGCATCGGGTTCGGGTCAATAGAACCGGGTATTTGAATACCCTATTTTCGGGTATTGAAAAAACCTTATTTATTGGTTTTTTCGGGTTTTTTTCGTATATTTTTCGGGTACAGATTGGATCTTTAAAAGGTTGCACTTTTTAGGGGTATTTTCCGGGTATTTTTCTGGTTATACATCGGGTATTGGAAAAACCCGGTTCCGGGTATAGAACCAGTTCGGGTTTTCGGGTATTACTGGGTACATATCGGGTGCGGTTCGGGTTCGGGTTTTAGTACTGAAATGCATACCCTATCCGTACCCTACGGGTAGGGTCGGGTACGGGTACGGGTTCGGGTATTAAAAACCCGGGTATTAAAAAACCGGTTCCGGGTTTTTATTTCGGGTTTGGTTCCGAGTTCGGGTTTTTTTTTCACCTCTACGTATTAGCCAATCAAGTATGATTAGAAAAACTTATAATATTTCAACAATATTTTTAGATTCTGTATATAAAGGTTATTTTCTTCTCATTAATCAGGGAATTACGATGTACAGATGCAATAATATCTCTATCGTTAGATATAGATTATGAAATCATGTTGTGTATAGAAATATAGAATTAACTGAAAATTGTTTGGTTGTGTATAAATTGGTTGGCTTAATGAATATTTGTATACAATACAAATTAATTTAATCTTTTATTCAAATTGTTACCGTTTTGAAACAGTCAAAAGAGGTCTCGCCTAGAAGTTTAATTAGAGAATGATGAGCCTCTTTACTCAAACTAGCGGGATCAAGGTGGTGGCGTGGTGCTCACCGCTCAACGGGGCTACCACCTTAGCTTACCGCACCTCTCTCTCTCGCTACCATATGCAACGCAATACTTGTTGATTTCCTTTTTTTGAGTAGGCTATCTTGTAAAACACTTATAAAACTAGAGGTTTTGTTTTTGTATTATAGAAGTTGTGGGTTCACAATCTCAACAAGCGAATTCACCTTCTAAAATTTGACCTATCTTGAATTCATTGTAACTAGAAAGCAAATCGTATATCGCTTGAATATATTTGTTTTTCTTCTCAAATTTTAATATATCGTATAATTAAATAAAGTTTCTTTCTCTCTTTTAAAGATAAATTGTAGCATTTAATATTTTTCAGTATTTTGTGTACACATTTTGTTTATAATTTAGTAGTGTAAACAAACTCAAGTTGGCTTGTTTATTAATTATTAAATACATTATAAATACACATAAGAACTGTTTTTATATATTCACACTTCTATTTACATAAATTACGGATATACCATAAGTTATTGGGGTGGGGTCCGATACAAATTAAATGAACATACTAAACATACAAATAACTAGAGTAGTTACCGTTTTAAACTAGAGTAATTATGTTATAAAAATAATATAGTGTAATAATAATTACTCTAGTTCAAATTATATGGTAATAATAATAATTAATCTAATGTTAAAATAATTATTCTAATTTTTTTATACTTCTCAAGATAAAATTCGTTTGTATTTGATGCAAACCATATATGTATAACTACCTTCTTTATGTAATATAAATTTGTTATTAGTATAAATTGTTATATTGATACAAATAATAGGTGAACTTGGTATGTAAAGCTCAAACTCGTTTACTAAATGAGTTTTTTTTTATGCCCATGCTTGTTTAAGCTCGGATCAGTTCTGGTTTTTAACAAGCCGGTCTTAACAACTTATTACGTTAGACACATTTGCAACAATAGTAACATTATGGAATGTGGGGAAGGTGATAATGAACAAACACGAGTCATAGGTAAACTGTCTTTTACCATGAAACGAAAGAAGAGTTAAAGAGAGTACTTTTAAGGACCTTAAGTTGGGCCACTTACCCATAGTTGGCTCAACACAAACAGTCCTCTTGTCTCCAATTGGCTGATCCATACAATTGTACTTTCTGGTCCATTCCTTATCTTTATTATATATACCTTCTATTCAGTTTGTAAATTACCTGTGTATCTTATTCCAGAACTGATTACCCACTAGTACAGTTACACATTGAGTTTGCTACATCACTTTCCATCTGCATCTTGTGATTGCACTACTCTACAAGTACATAAACTTGTGGGTACAAAGTTGGAAATTATTTTTTGTCTTACATTGCTTAGCAAAAAAGAAATACAATTCTCTAGGGGGGGGGGGGGGGGGGCTGGTTTATAAAGTTTAGTTTCTCTCAACCCGGTTTCATTGATTTCAAGTTGGCGGATCAGATTGGATCCGAACCAGTTACACACAAACCGATTTTTGGATCGGTTTAAGTACCAATTTCCTATCGGGATATGTTTTTTTTGTTCAACTCTTCCGTTGAGGTGCCATAATAGACGGGCAGGACAATTTATGCAACACACATGTCAAAACGCGTAAGCACCATAGCACTTGGAACTTTTAATAGAATTTATTCACAAGAGATGTATTTTTTTTTAAATTGCTAACACACCCTATAATCCTACTTTAAATTCTACACATTTGTTCATCATAATATTTAAACCTTTACTCATATGAGGAATTACAGTATTCTACACATCTTGAGATTATTTTTAGATAATAGTAGATAGAAACAATGCTGGTAAGGAATCCTATTAAAACCAAGAAAAGAATCGATCCAATACATTTCTTATGTACCTATGGGTGCTATGTTCCCGCTAGGTAACATATCTTTTGGCTTAAGGAGATGATTTTAGAGGTAAAGGAAGTTATAAAAAGGATATAATTAAACTTAAAGTGATGATTAAGAGTGAGGAATCCTATGCACTTAGTCCCATTTAGTGTGTTACCATAAATGTATGTGGTAATCATGAACATCCACATGAAAGGAAGATTCCTTCCAACAAACTTCCTCATTCCTTTGTTTGTTGATGAATTTATGATAACTTACCAGTTACCACCACCTCTTACTTTTACTTAAATCATATCATATCATCCTAGAATTGACTTCTGATACAACTATAATGGATTTTGACTTGGTGACACAGTTTTATCTTTAGAACTTTATTTTACTTTTAAGAATGTACATATCTATAGAAGGTATGTTGTGGTCTTGTGGGGTGATCTAATAAAACAGGTAAGAACAATAGTTTGTTCATTCTTAAAATGATGGGACTAGATCATATCAATGTGTTAGGTAATATTACATGACTCTAGTGTATACCCGCCACCACCTAATCAAGTACGCTCTTTCGCAATGACATAAAAAGATGACTTTGGACATACGGGTAACGTACTTACTTACGTACACTATGGGAACAGTATTTCCTAGCCATTGTATTCCTCAAGCCATAACTTATTGATGTTTTGCTAAGTACATGAAGTTTTAACATCAATTGATGCTTGAATAATCCTCTTAGTTGTTTCACTTTTCTCCTTCCGATGCATGTTTCTTTTACCTTTTGAAATCGAAGGGTTTGCTCTGATACCATAAAAAAATATGAAAGTTGAAGATTTTTAAAGTAAGCTAAAACAACCCTACATAATTAACACAAAGTAAAATAGCCAAACAAACTAATATGATCCCCAAATAGGTAGGTAGAGTTGACAAAATAATCCGAATATAACGGAGAGGTCAGAAACATTCGGGACAGGTATTCGGTGGGACTACGTTTGAAATTAGTTATTTATCAGTTTTAATAAAAAAAACAAACTATTTGAGTGCGAACACATTTATCTGACACCTTCGTATCATTAGGCCAATGGCCCTTTGATCTATCTTAATTTAAACAATTTTTTCACTTAAATCCCTTAAACCTTACGAATGTAATGATTTGAAGTTTTAAACTCACTACCTTACTTTTAAAGATCCAACAACGTTAGATCATGGGCTATTTGATATGTATTTATTGAAAATTATTAAATGATATACTTTGCAAGGTTATAAAATTTGGTGTTGGGTCACTGTTTCTCCACATGTTAAAATTGCTTTAATAAATAAATATAGACCGATAACGTACTAATTTGTTTTATTTCAAGTTGTAAAATGTTAATAGATTATTGTTGCTGTTCTTTCATAAGTACTATGGTATTCAAGGATTGAAGTTGTTGAATTGTTTGCAACTCCAAGTACTGGTTTTTTGTTGTTCTTGTTTCTTTTCTCAGCTGCCTTTCAAATTTCTGTAAGTTCCTTTATTTCATCCAATTTTTCTTTGGTATATCACAACTGTATGATCACATAGGACTAGACATTTGTGAATTTAGGGCAATATTGGCTTATGATTGTTGCTTTTATTTTGGTGTTTGTCTAACTTATGTGGTATATCTGTGTTAGGAATTAAGTTGCAATGTTGGTTTGCCAAGATTATTGTGGTTCAATTTTGTTTGGCAAATGATTTTTTCTAAAATGGATTTCTTAAAAATTGATTAAGTTTTTTTTGTTTTTGTACTTTGTTTCTGGCTAAAACTTCTTGGTTATAGATCATTGTTGTTTGGGTTCTTTGTGAGTCTTGGTACTTTTCTACTATTTCTTTGGGACAGTTAGTAAGTGTCTTGATCATGACTCTTTGTTATCTTGTTTTTGCTCATTAATCTATTGTCTTTTGTTGCTTGGTTCGCTTTTTTTTTTAAGCCAAATTCTTGTTTTTAGTTAATCTAAAGTCTGTTGTCAAAACATGTTTTTGTTCATAGAGTACTTTTGACTGCTTGGTCAGTTGTTAAGGAAGGCCTTGTGTTATATGCTTATACGCTATGTTGTTCAGGAAGTGTTGAGTTAGTAAACATTGAAAGTTGTTCATGTTTATGTTGTGCTTTTGTTAGGATGGTCTTAGCCCCTGTTGTGAATTAAATGTCTTAGGTATCTTCAGAATTATTAGGACAATGCCATTTTTTTATAATGGGTATTGTTCTATTGTTTTGTAGAGTTGTTTAACTGGTATTTGTAATGGATAGTTTCTCATATGATACAAAAATTTGGTTGTATGCCAATAATGAAAGTTGGTTGCCTTTATCAAGATTGAGGGGGGCATCCTATCATGTTCTTATCAATCTTGATAAGGTCTCTTTGTTAGTTTTGATCATTATTTTGTTTGTTTATAAATATAAGAAGATTTTCTGGTTTTGCACACATGTTTTAAAACTTAAATATAGGAAAGAAAAGAAGTTTTGATAGCTAAAACATTTTTTATTTAAAAACAAAGGAAGACATGATTTAATAAATAAAAAGGTATGATGGTTTTTATATTCACATGTCTTTTGTTTGGCTCAAAAATGGTTTTTTTTGCTAAGTTTTTTTATTAGGTGGCTTAAAAATAGTCTTTAAATATTGTTATTGCTTCTGTATGGTTAACTGTATGGTTCATGTGTTTTTACCCAAGAGTGGTTTCAAGTTTTTAAATATTTTTTTTATAAGAGTCGTGTGCTCTTATTGCGTTGTTTTTATAAACAATCAATAAATTCCATTGGCTATAAGTTCTTGTCTCATGCAGAATCATGTGATTCTTATTGTTATGAAACCTCGTTGGTTTACTGTCTGTAATCTTGTTGTCTAGTTGTTGAACCGTGTGGTTCACATATTTTTAATTAGTAGTATTGTCAAGGTTATGTTTAAAATTTCTAACAACCGTGTATGTTTTCGCATGTGCGAGTATGTTTTTTTTTTGTTGTAAGTTGTGTGGCTTGTGTTCAATCAGACCTTGTTTGGTTGCATATTTCTTGTCTGATATAGCTTATGCTATTTTTATTGTTATCAGACTTGTCTCTGGAATCTTGTGATTCAGTTTATATGTGAAGTTGTAAAAGTTTTTTGATTAAATCAAAATTAGTCTTTATGTTCTTCACTTGTTTTGTGTTCAGATATGTTATATGACTTCTTAAAAGCCGTGTGGTTTTTGATCTTTCAAATCAGATATGTTTCTGATTATTTTTTGAATCTTATGATTCGTTGTTCGTGAAGTCGTAAAAGTTTTTGCTTGATTCAAATTAGTCTTTATGTTATTTACAAATTCTCTTATGATATATTTCTTGTAAAGTTGTAAAAGTTTTTGATCAAGTCAAATTAGTCTTTAAGTTCTTCACATTTCATATCTTCAGACGTGTTCTGAGTTCTTTAAAGTTGTGTGGCTTTTATTTTCTTATCGGATATGTTTCTGATAGTCTTATGGAATCTTATGATTCTTTTTTGTTCTCTGTTCTCTCTGTATGTAGTGTTACAGAAGGTTTGTGTATGTCTTGTGACATGCCTTTGGTTTAAAAGTCTTGTGACTTTTTGTTTGGTCGGATTTTTGTCTGATATCTGTTTAACAATCATATAATTTCCCGATAATTTGAAATATATTGTATGATTGTTCTCTTTTGTGGTGTTTACTACTTTTTTATGATATGTCGTGTGGCATTCTCAAGTTTATTCACTTGTCACTGGTGGATTCAAAGTCCGCTATTGATTAAGAATGTTTTTTTTTTGGAATAACTATGTTGAGAAAAAGTTGTTGAAATTAGAAGAGTTTAATGGGCTATAGTTTATCTTGTTTTAGCTAATGATTTGTGAGAATTCCAAGCTATGTGAGTTTTCTTTACTAATGCCATGCTGCAATTATCATTTGATCTCTTTATATTGGTTACGTTTTTTTTTCAACATTATTGTTCATATTTTCTCTAGTTAAAGTTGTGTTGAAAATTAACAATGAGGCTTTTTGTCTCTAAGTGGTATTAATTTCTGGTTGTGTTTACAAGAAGTTCAAGTTTTGTTAAATTCTATAGTTGGTTTTTTTAAGAAAGATTAGCACTAGTTTAGTCTGTGTATGATGATGATAAGCAACATGTTTTAGGAACTGGTCTATTGATTCATTTAGTGTTTTTTGTCTCGTTAGAAAGAAAAGGGGTTACCATTATAAATTTTTTTTTTAAAGTACGTGGTAATATATCTTGTTTTGTGTGTGAGGTATTTTGGTTCATGGGTCGTTGGGCTTGAAGCTAACTTGTGGATTTGAGCTGGATTGCATGAGTTCACGTATGGGCTTAGGCATTACTTGATTGTTCATGTGTGAAGATCCATATGTAAGTTCATTTTAACACTAAGTTGTTTATTGAGACTTGCCTTCATATGTTAATCAGTTTTTTAAACAAACATTGTTGTCCACATTTGCTTTACTAGAGAGTTGAACAAATTAGGTTTTTAGTTTTATGTCTTTGGCAAATCAATCTCAAAATTTAGATCAGGTTCTCTATTAATATTGTACTTAGATTTGTGTTTTTGAAAGTTTTTTCCAAAGGTGTTTTTGTCTGATTTTTCTTTTGGTTTGATTGATTAAATCGTTAAATGAATCTGGAAACTTTTGTGTCACAAAGAGTGTTTGTAAACAAGACAATTCTTTTACCATAGTGACTTTGTCTTTAATTTCTTTGATTTAGAAATGTTTAACTCTTTGTTCTATGTAATACCAAGTCGTTTTGTCTTCGCTTTAGTTGTTTTCAATTTTGTGTTGGTTTGTTATAAAGATGCTATATTGTTTTGGAAACAATTTCAAACAGTTTTTTGTTCAAGAAAATTAAATGATTTTAATTGTTGTTAAAGTAGGAGTCTTAGTAGAGAACTCTACTGTTTTATCTAAGTTTTTTTAATTTCTGGTGAGTTTGTCCTTTTAACGGGTTCATAGTTTTGTTTCTTTTGAGACTATTTGTTTGAAATTTTAACATAAAAGTGTGTTTGCTTATTGAATTGAGGGGGCGTGTTGAAAATACAGGTATACTTCCAATTCTCATTATCAAACATATGCACGAATTTGTTGATTAACTTGTTTTTTTGTTTATATTTCATGTTATACATTGAGAATAATGGATATGGGCCACCTATTCAACTGTGGGCTGATTGTGGGCTAAAAGGGCTTCTGCTGATTGGTCTTAAGCTGGGCTTATGGGTTTGTCATGCCTTATATATACAAGAGAGGATAATTAACGTGATAATGGGCAGCAGCATCTTCTCCATTTTTCATTTCTTATTCTTAGTGATTGACGGTTACAACTTCCTTCTTCTTTCTGAACGGATTTTGTATTAAGTTCTTGGTCTTCATTAGATAAGTATGATGTTAGTCTTTGTTTGAATGGTTAGATGTTCTTTGGGTTGGTATTTTGTATTTCTTCGATTAGATTGATTCTTGTTTCGTTTTATTTGGATTTTTAAAACTCCAAGAATTGAAATTATGGTTTTGTGACAGTTTCCCAACATGTTTAAGAAATATATATAGATTGAAAACTATTTCAAATTTTAAATTGTTATAATTTACAACATAGGGAAAGTATCACTAATTAATTGTTTGGCGTTTTTAAATTAATTATACATAGCCATGAGTGTTTTATAAAATATGGATTAGAATCAACATCGATAGGACCCAAGACCTCACATGATCATAATTAACTTCTAGTTGACTTGGCCACAAACACCTAAAAGATGAATAAATTACTTTTATATATTGAGTAGAAATATTTGTAATATTTTTTTCTTTACAAATGTGAGAGATATAATAGATAGGTTTTTTAAATAATATGGTATAATGTTAGGAGGTCTGAGTTTTTTAATGAAGATCCAGGTTCAATTTTCACAGGCAAGACTTTGGGTAGCACATGAGCGGTCTAATGAAGATGACTATGATTTTTGTGATCTCTGGTTCAATCATGAGGGCGCCTTGGTTTTACCATCACTGGGCCTTCGGATAGGTTGGTTTTCCTCAAAACTGGAGATAACTTGGAGATGCCTGAGAGTTCCATACGGCTGTGTTGTGCCAGTTAGGGGTGGCCTTTTGCCATTGAGTCACCCAGTATTAGGATGAGCATTTTGTCCCAAAATACTCGTACGCGTACTCATACCGATTTAGCCTATTCGGTATGGGTATCGTTACTCATTTTTGTTGCATTTCGGTACAGATACAATCAGGTACCGTACATGTATGATTGGTATTTGGTACTTGTTTGGAATATGTAGGGGTTTAATTAAGATTTTTCATATTTAATATATAAAATAATTTCTCCAACCATATTATTATTGAACAAGTATCGTTGGCTTTTTCAATATTAAATAATATAACATCCAAGAGTCGAACAAACAAACAACATATTACTTAAAATCGACGAGCAGATTAAGGTTTTTCAATACTATTTGATCATTAAATTGGCGAACAATTTGATACTTGTACTAATTTGGTATCCATCACGACCTGTACCCGTGCCATTAGCCCGGCCTAATTCAGTTTGTTTGTTACTCTTACTTGTACCAGTTTCAAAATTGTCAGAGATTTGGAAATAAAAAAGCAAAATAGTTTAAGAACGTGTACCGTACCGAAATACCTGTACCAATATTTGTACCCGTACTATACTGAAAATTTGGTATTGGTGTTGGTACTAAGCTCATTCCTACCACGTAAGAAGTTCTTAGACAATTATCTGTTTATGGGTTGTTAATGAAAATAGATTAAAAAGGAATTATTGTGAAAACCATAACAAATATGATGTTTTCTATCAAATTTATTATAATTTAATAAAGTCTATTAGGAGTACTGTCTACCTTCTTCCTTGTTTGTTCATAATTAAAGTTTATTTTCATGGCCGTTCCAAATGATTGTCGATCATGTTAGGATGTTGATTTAAATATATACTTCTAGATACCTAAAATGATTTCAATAGAGAAGGAAAAAAAACCATAAACAAAGTCCAATATTATTTTCTAGTGAAGATTAGTTAAAAATGACGTTCGATAATACCTAAAATAATAATTGAGTTCAAGTGACAAGAGAGTAACTAAAAATCAATGACTTGGAACTGAAGCAAAGATCTCTCGAGCGCACACACAATTTTTTAAGGGATGACTCATATTCGTAATCTAGACGTATGATACATTTAAAGTTTTGACACTTTGCTATCAAACTGTATATTTTTTTAACAACTAATAATATACTCCTAAATCCATATTACTTGTTTATCGTGGGATTAAAGCTCTAGATATCCAAAAAAAAAAAGAGAGGCCATCTATTATACTAACGGATATCATTAGACCAAATGCAATTTGGTATCAATTTGTGTATTTGATTTGGCTTTTCCATCTATTGTAGCCTCTTATCTATATCAAAATGAACTAAAGATTTTTCAGTTTAATTTTAACTCGTAGAGATGAGCATTTACATTTAGGTTGATAAACTTAGTATGTGAAGAAATTATTTAGTTGGTCATTAAAAAAAGGAAAAAATAAGTGAAGAAATTATGTACTTAATTCAAAAATCTATAATTTATATAAACAAAGACCCAAAAATACTACGAGTCGCGATGTGGTCGCTCCCATTTTTCTTGGAGTCACCAGATTTGCTTGATTTTTAAATGGAGACTTCTCATGCATTTGACCCGAATTTATGGGTATGGGTCTCATCAAACTCATATATTTCTTTAACGGGTGATAACATCTCATTAAATTAAAAACTAATCTCACCAATATTTGATATAAAAATTCTATAAAGTAGGGATATATTCAAAATTAATATCTAATTTATTTAAAAAAAGATATATATTATTTATAATTAAAAAACCAACTTTATAGTAAAAAAATAAACGGATCTTGGGTCTCATCAACCCATATAGTTTTAAACCGGGTTATAACATCTCATTTATTTGTGAAACAAATTATCATCAAACCATAAGTATATTGTTAACTTTCATACAATAAAAAAAATAAAAATTCAAAAAATTAATAAATATTAGAAACAAATAATATAAAACAACCCCGTAATATGAGGGCTAAAAACTAGTATAATATTATTTTGTATGACCGAAATTGTTTGTTTTTCATTAATGTCTTTATTAATATGTTTTTAGTTAAACAATTTTTTATTATGTTGTTTTTCATTTATTATTCTTAAATTAAATTAAACATTTATGGGAGATATGAGGGATGACCCTGGCTTGCCAGGGTTCGAGTCCTGATCTCACCCGGTTTTACCGGCTCCCCGCTGTCGTGCCGTTTGGCGGGCGTGGGGATCGGGTTTTATCCGGTGAATCCCTCAACAGGTGGACCGCTAGGGGCTCCGTCCGTCCGGAGTAGTGGCCGGATCGGGCTACCTTTAGCCAATGGGGACCGCGTACGGGGTACCCGGCGTTACTTAGTTGACCGTTAAAAAAAATAAATATAACAGTTTACCATTAATGCATATTTTAAATATCTAATTAAAAATATTTTATTATTATAATGCCAACAAATTCGAAAGGAAGTAACAAACTGGATTCATTTTAAGTTTTTAACTCTCTCCTCAACGGTCCCTAGAGACAACAATGGACACCAACAAATGCATAACCATTGATGTTGAAACTTCAATGGCAGACGGTCCAAAATCGCAAAGCGGTATGCGGCGGTGCAGAGATCATACTGAGAATATCACAAGCTCCGGTTCCAGCAAGAGAACAAAATTCGATTTCCGAGATAATCAGGATAATATTGTTCACCCAGAAAATCAGTCTCCAAGTGATCAAGTCCACGTGAATTGTCCGGAGCATGCTTCCCCATGCTTCGATATCGGTTTGCTATTAGATCTCAAGGTAGAATTCATAATTCTATGCATATGAATTATTGTTTCTGGATTTGAATTCAGTTAGTTACTGTCAGTTAATTGTTTAATTGCAGGCCGAGCTTCATTTCGAAGACGATATCTACATGCCACACGATCACGGATTTAGGTGAGCCATCTGTATACACACCGTCTGACATCCAAAGCCATACGGTTACAATTTACAAATAATTTTTTTTAAAGTTTGACCGTTGAAGAGGTAGGTCCTAGCAGAGCCCAGTTGGACCCGCAAGACTCACCTTGAAGAGGGACGTTTGCGCGAAGACCAACTGGTTCCGCAGGACCCACCATGCTCAGAGAGATGAAGACCTTACGCGCATACGCCAGCTGTTCCCGCAGGAAAAGCCTCCCAATGGTGAAGTACCCCGCCTGTTCCCGCAGCTGCGGATACAAGCCATCAGCGGAGGCTACCCGCACTAATAGCAAGGCTACACGCACAAGGCACTAACTCTCAATAATTCAGTAATGTCACCTGAAGAAGGAATGAGCAAGCCGGGAATACTCCCGCCCAAATGAGCCAGTCCGTACGCTTCTGGAGGATCTTTTGTACTATACCTGCCAAGGTATGGACAAAATAGACAAGATCTGACCAAAGCTGCGACAGCTCACTGACAACAGTACGACGAGGAGCACGCTCTAGTACTTAATGTCACTATCAGCCGCTGCCTACTCACCAACCCTTGTCGTGGCACGTACATAGCCTGCAGTTGGTGGAAAAGGAATAGTACACGGCCGGCCATGTCACTATCAGCCGCTGCCTACCCACCAACCACCAGCATGGCACGTGCGTAGCCCACAGTTGGTAGAAAAGGAATATTATACAGCTGGCTGTACCTGCTTGGAAACCTACCTTCAGCTATAAATACTCCAACACCTTGGAACGGTATGATCATCTTATATCTTATATCATATCTTATACCATCATATATCTGCTCTAGCTATTTCTCTTAATATACACATATTCAGAGCAATCTAGTCTGATTCTCACGCCGGAGGGTGGTCACAAGGAGGTACCCCCCCCCCTTCTCAGTGACGAGCTCACGGTGTCTGTTTTGCAGGTCATCAGAAGAATAACCATCTTTGCCGGACCTAACCCTCGTGGGAAACATCTACTTAACCCCCAGATTATCCGTAGTCTGCCGGGGTCACTTAGTGTTTCTTCAACCGTCTTTGTCTTTGGTCATAACGGTCGTCTGGATATTGGACGGATCAATATTTTCCAAAGTTTGATGTCCAATGGTTAGAAAGGCCATGAAGATTGATTAAGTGGCCGTTGTGACTAATAATTATCAAAGTTTTAATTATTATTTTGAAGTTTGACTGTCTTTGGCCAGAACGGTCGTCTGGATATTGGACGGACAATCATCTGATCAATATTTTGCAAAGTTTGGGCTCCAATTGTTAGAAAGGCCATGAATATTGTTCAAATGGCGGTTGAGACTAATAATTTTCAAAATTTTAATTTTTATTTGTCAAAATGGCCGCTGGAGTGTTTTGTGGATGGTCGTTTGATGACGTGAAATCAGACGGGGTGATGTAGCTATAGGATCACCCTATATGAATTATTTGAATTTCAACTAATCTTTTACTGATTCATATATTCTCTATATAAGAATCTTCATCTTCACAAATTTTGAATTCAAATTAATTTATATTATATGATTTACAGAACCGAAAAGAGTTTATCAAGTGAGATTTGTTTAGATTCAGACAAAATGGAGTCAATCACAGTAATGGAAAACAAGCCAGCACCACCACCTCGGGCGGTTACTTCGCATCGTAAACCACCAGCAACGGCAGCAAAAGCTCCTACTGTGGCGGAGATCGATGAGTTTTTCTCAATAGTGGAAAAGGAAGAACAAAATCGATTATCGGAAAAGTAAGTAGCACACTAGAAATGTTTAGAAAAGCTCGTGTCTCGAAGCTTACTCAAAGCTGGCTTTTAAAAAGCTTGAAGAAAACTAGCTTGAATTGTCTTGGTTTGAAACCGAGCCGAGCCAAGCCGGCTTGGTTTGCGAACAAGTCGATCGCAAGTAAACGGTGGCTTGTTCAGTTTGGCTCAAATTATTTTACTTTTACTTTATTTTGAACATTAACTAGAATTGTGTTTTTTAAATTTTCTTTTATAAAAACCTAGCCAAACCGAACAGAGGTGGCTCTGAGAGGGGCGGGGAGGGTGACGACTCCTGCCCCGATCACCCCAATAGGCCCGAAATTGTTTAAAAATATTATGTATGTATATACTTTTTTTTCTAAAAAAACATGTATTCTTAACATTAAAACTCAATTACATAATTCATTTAAACACATTTTTATAAAAAAAATTTTGCATAACCCAAATTATAACCCAGTTTAAATGAATTAAAAATCAATTTTACTTAATACCCAAATTTTTTCTCGCGTTCAACCCAAAAACTTTTAATGATTTTCGGGGACGACTCTGAAACCGGGACTTGATTTAAAACCGAGCTTTGCTCGTGAACATCATTACAGTACAGCCTCAAGCTCAAATAGTAATTTACACTAATTATGTTGTTGATTTGATTAGGTACAGCTTTGATTTTGTGAATGAAGTACCATTGGATGGTAGGTACCAGTGGGTTCGATTAAAGCCATAATTGTCCGACCAAACAGGTGAAGAACATGACTAATTAAGCTAAATTGAAACATTAATAATTACTACACCATTTTAGAAGCTTCTAAATATTTGAATTTGTTCTTTTAAAGTGTTATAATTAACTTTGTTTCTAATTAATTTATGTTTAACCAAGACATTTTTTTTGTTTAGTTTTAGGGAATTAAGGGCACATACTTTTGGATGTAATTTAATCATGCATTGGGCATGTTATTGTACGTGAAGGTTCTTTTGTTAATTTGTTATTCTGTTAAAAGTTGAATCTGATGAAGGCATGTGTGATTACTGTACATTACTTTATGGTTGTAAGTTTTGGTATTTATTTTAAAATGAAGCAGACACATGTATATGTTATGGTTCAAAGATGTATGAGTGCAAATTGAGTTGGTCAAATTGGTTTGTTGAATGAAGAATATTTTATTTATTTATTTACATTTTTGTTGTAAACTTGTAATTAGTATCACACCGTTTATGCATTTTGAATGAGTTATTCATTCCTCTCTAAAATTGTACTTATTAGTACAAATGGTTTGGTGGAACTCACAAGTTTGTTACTTGAATTGGGACACTAGAGGGAACTCATAATATTCAAGGTTAGTAGTGAAAAATTGAAAATGAGTATTTTGGTATGTGATTAGTTTTAAATAATTTTATGATACCATTTATCAGTACTATATTTGTAAGCACTTTTTTTTCTTTTCGTTTTTCGTAGTTATTTTGGTAATCGAAAAAACTGATCGAGTAATTTTGTTTTATATATTTAAAGCTTTCCCCGTGATAAAATTGTATAAAGATTAAAATGGTAAGAAATATATGTATTAGAAAAAATCCTAACAAGTAATTGTTAACTAGCTAATAAGTACACCAATGATCGAACAATTAATTCCTGAATACGATTTTATAAACAAGTAGTGAGACTGAAATTACTAATACTTGCCAATAAAAATTCGAAACTTAAACTTTGGAAACAAGTTAGTTTAAAAACTTTAAAAGATAACAAAATAAAACAATTAAGAGATAAATCATTTTCTCCCACTCGCTTACCTTCTTGATCTTTTGTACCGGTCTACTTTTCCTACTCCTCATCAATCTACATCATATGTTCTTGAGTCCAATCCAACCATAGTTCAATGCCTGGATCAAAGGGTCCAATAAACGAGAATATCACATGCGAGCCTACGGATACTTCTGCATCATGAATTCATGATTGCTCTTATCTAATCTTTTAATCATTTATCACATCTTGATTAAATAACATTCCAACAAGATGACTTAACAATGAATTCATGGCATCATTATTAACTAGTGTCATATTACATTGAGTCCCTACTTAGACCTTGATTGATTATTAGTTTAACCAAAATGCTTAGTAAACAATTAAACATACCCTTACTTAAGTGGTTGAATTCCTAGCTTCATGGTATACATTAGTTGGATAGTGTTTTATAGGTTTTATGAAATAACAGTTAAAATTGAAAAACTAAATGAATATAGGAATTTTAAAAATATAATTAATAATTTATGCATAAAGAAAAGATGTTATGTGAAAAAGATGAGCAATGGAGACCGAGGTTTAATTCCCATAAACAACACTTGGGATGGGATATGGGGTTCAATGAAGGAAGACTAAATTCTTTGTGATTTCCAATTTGATTCTGAGGTTGTTCGAGTTTACCACCGGTGGGTCTTTGGGTGGGTGAGGTTTCTCCTGAACTAGAGATATCTTATAAGCGCTTAAGGGCTCCGTACGAGTAGGTTGGGCCAGCTGACGGTGGTCTTCTGACATTGAATCATCCCATAAAAAAAATATCTAGACAGTTATCTATTTATTGACAGTTAAAAAAAAAGAAAAAAAGAAAAAGGAGAGCAAGATAAGGACTTGAAGCACGTGGTGTGTGATGATTTACTGTTTTGAGATCAGAATACTTCGGATCTGATGCTGGTTCTTATTTAATTTCTACAATATCGAGATCATGGCAGTTAAGACTAGAATTTCGAAATAGAGAATGTTGCTTTGCTCTTCATCAAACCTAGAAGCCATTCCACAGTTTCTTATTCTTGGATAAACTTCACTAACCTTAAATCTTTATTATTACTAGACGGTGTCCGTGTGATGCAACGGAAAACACAGACCATTGGTATTGGTTCGGTTTCAATTTTCAAGGGCCGGGTTTCGGTTTTCGATGACAAAAGACCTTTAGTCCGTTACTAACCGTTTGACTCATGGTTTAATTTAAAAACCATCAAAACCGGATTGCAAACACCGCTACGTAAAATGTTGATTTTTTTTTAAATACGAACAAACTATAGTAATATCATACTTTAATTAAAGAGAATAAAATGTTTTAATTGTGTAATTTTTTAATAAAAATATAAACGTATGACAAAATTTGACCGTTTAAAAATCGTGGGTGGAAGTTGGGTTAAAAATAAAATTAAAAAGAATATACATGTTTAAAAGTTAAAATGTCAAGTTGTAACTAGTTCTTAAATTTATAAAAGGTTAGTAAAGTTTTTGGGGTAATATTTATCTATCTTTTAACAAATTGAGATTCACGTGAAACATATTTTTTACTAGACATTTTTGCCTCTATATCACATGCTTTATTAAAATCAGTGTCTTAATTTGCACATACGTGATATATTATTATATATAGTATATATAAGTTATATTGGTGTAATAATGTAATTTCAACATGATTGTTTTGTTTTGTTGGTGGCTGCGCTCCTGTTGTGGAGGTAGCGGTTTTGTTGGTGTTCTCGTTTGTTTATAAAAGTTTACATTTTGAAAAAAAAACATGATGTTACTAATTTAACAAATTATGTCAAATTTGATTATCATATACTTATGTTATTAAAGACTATAGATAATCACACATGTATAATTAAGTTTTAGTACTTAAGAATATGAACCGCTATTTACATCTATAGTTAAAATTACAAAATTAAAGCAAACTTGACTTTTATGTTATTAAACCTAGATGAGGAACCATTAACTGAAGCCTGAACTTAAATTCCACAGTTATGAACTTAGGTTGATGTAACACTAGCCCATTTGATGTAATTTTTTTATTTGTTGGTGTGAATAGAAGTAACATTTGATTTTCGAAAAAAAAAAAGTGTAAATTGGACTTCTTATGACTTACAGTAGGTCTTACAGTAGAACTATACTAGTAATCAACTCATCTATCATCTTGATTATGTAAATATATAAATTTAATATTATTCTTATAATATACTAGAATCTATAACATAAACAACTTGTTTATCTTTATACTTTTATTTTTTTTTTCTTATCTACATTCAATTTAAATATAATAAAATTTTATATTTTACCATTTTTAATTATTTAATATGTATGTTATATTGTTCTTGAGATTGACCGGACTAATTTAACCGGCCAACCAATATATTGTACTACTTCATCATACATTCACAAATAATATGACATATTTTTCAACGGCAATATAGTAGTATAGCATTATGGACCAAATCAAATGATAACGTGTTCTACATACTTCATTCAATCGAAATTGAAAATAACAATATTCAAATCAAGTATTTGCACATGGAGTGCTTTCGAAACTAGTTTTGAAAATTAATTTATTGTATTTAGTTAAACTTATCGAAAATAGTACTATGGATCTTTTTAGCAATATATGTTCAGAATTACTTCTAACATATCGTTAAAGTTGCTCAGGATGCCTAAGTGGTCGTAATGTTCTATTTTCTATATCTACTATTTAAACTCTTTACATTATGATTGTGAGACATGGTAACGTCGTTTTATCGTGCCTTCATTTGAAAATTTGAAATAACTTTTTATTGCGGCAAATGTATTTTTATTTTACTTTACACCAATATATCTAAAATGCACTCTTGTCTATATTTGAACCTATGACTCTCCTTTAAGAGACGTTGTCTTTACCAAGTGGTATAGCCTTACATTCACTAAAATCAACGAAAAGATTAATTTGCGGAACAAAATGATGATTGCGCCCTTTTTTTTTCTTAATTTTAGATGAAATAATGGTAATTATTCATATTAAGATCATTAAACTATCTACATTCTTGAGTAATCTGACTAAATAAATAAATTTACTTAAAACAAATTATGATTTTGTTTTGAATAGATAAATTAGTGCATCAAGTGTGTCGTTTTGCTAACAAACAAATACCCTTTTTTACCAACCCCAATTTTATTTAGATTGTTTAGCAGTTAGCACCAAGCCAACAATAATTGAAATGAATCGGAGCCGAGTGTGTGACAACTTATTTTATTCATGTTTTTTTTGCTTTTCTTTGTCTTTTAACTTTTTATGGGGGAAAAGTGCGGTGTGAATGAGCCAAGTTAAGCCCGAACTCAAACTATTTTTATTTACAAGAGTTCCAACTTGACTAGTTTCAAGCTTATTTTCTAATACTTGAGGTTGACTCATAAGCAAGAATCATTAAAAATTTTGGGCCTAAGGCAAGAAAATACTTGGCCTTAAGTAAAGGGTTTTTCAATGGGTTTAAAATCTAAATAATTAAATTTATATATGAGTTTACCGGGTTATGATTTGAATTGCTTTTTTTTTTCCTTATATAAAAATGAGCTTAAATGAGTTGGGTAAGCGGGTTAGTCGCTAACAATACATATATTTTTTTTCAATATATAATAACTTTTTTGAAAAATTTCGGGGCAATCAAGGTGATTGGGCTAAGAGTCGTCACCGTCCCCACCCCCGCCCCTCCCAAAGCCAACATTTAAGCTTGTCTTGGGCTCGACTCGTTTATTATTATCTACTAGTTTATATACATTTTTAATTAGTTTTATAGACTTTAAGCAAAACGTAACGAGCCATGCGTAGTAAAGCCAAAACTCGACTTGAGCTTGGTTGTGCAGTGTAAAACTAATACATAGAAGTCCAAAACCGTTCAAACTTAAAAACACACTAGGCTCGTTAAGTCTCGACAAGTCTAAATGATCTCCCCATACTAGTCTCAAACTCCGCTCGTTCCGAGCTATTCATTGATCCTTGATAGCTCGCGATCAGCTTGACACATTTGCACAAACTCTACACACACACACACAATAATAAAAAATAAGAAATAAAAAATGGTGAGAGAAGTATCGGAAAGCTGTATGGACGGGTTGATAACGGAGATCGTATCGTCTTATTGTAACCGGTTATACGCTAGTAAGCCGGAGCTTGCTGCTCGGAGAATCGAAGCAATTGGATACCAGGTCGGCCACCAGCTCTCCGAAAGGTATAATAAACATATACATATAAATTATGTTAGTTTTTTTATTGAAGCGTATTTGTATTATTCGATCAGTTATTTGACTTTTACCAACACTGGTACATCTAAGCTAGGGTTCCGTCTAATAAATTAGGATGTAAACCAGTGGATTTGTATTACCTTTATATCATGAGATTACGACTGTAAACGATCCGATTCGCACAATCGTTTAGATTTTATCGGACAAGCGAATGGCTCACGAACACCTAGCTGAAGGTGTAAGTACATTTAGAAAATGAACTTGTTAGTGAACGGCATTGTTTTATTGGATTTGGCTAATTAAGAATGGTCGGTGTCAACAGTCCGGTCCAGCTACCAAGTTTGTATATTCATATGTTAATTTTAGATATAAATTGATCACATAATACTCATGTATATTTTTGTTTTATGGTTAATAATTTTGCTTAAATCTCTATGATAAGATTAGGAAAGTTGTTAAAAGATATTGAAAATCTTTAATGAACAAACATAAACAAACAAAATTTAACGAACATAAATGGACATAAGTGAACACATAGTCTCTATTCATGTTTGTTTATTTAGTTAATCGAACGAAATTTCTTGTTCATGTTTGTTCATTTAGTTAATCGAATGAAAATCCTTGTTCATTTAATAAATGAACGAACATAAATGAATTTCCCGCCGAACAGCTCGTCAAACGTTGGGTTCGTTTACAGCCATGCTAAAGATGCATATCCAGACTGGATAATCCAGTTTGAAGAATTTTAAGGTTAGTTTGCTGTAGTTATTTGTGATCTTGTTAAATGTTAATTATAAGAATCATTCAAGGTTTTACATATATGCATTTTGAATTTGAGTTATAAACTATCTATTGAACTTTTTATGAACCTACATCAATCTCTTTAGTTGTATTTAACATCATTAGTGCACAACTCTAAAATGTGACTGTTATCTCTAGAATCTGATTGTTATATTGTGAATGTCTGTTGAAACTTGGAACTTATCAAATTCTGTCAATCCATATTATCTTGTGTCAATCTTATTCATTATACTTCCTTTTAAACTAAGGGCAAAATATAAACATTAGTGGTGATTTCATGTCACTTCTTCATAAGTTCTGAGCTATGATTCTTGTTAGATATACAGTTGATCGACCACGGTTTACTGATCACCTAGAGACAATCAAGTTTATCTGCAAAGATTTCTGGTCTGAGCTTTTCAAGAAGCCGATAGACAATTTAAAGACTAACCATAGAGTAAGTTTCTGGTTTAAAATCCCAAATTTTACAACTTTGTGAAAGATGTATATGTAACATATGTTGGCTTCTTTATTTAAACCTTTTGTTGCAGGGTACATTTGTATTGCAGGATAATAAGTTTCTGTGGCTTTCACGCGTATCAGCGGATTCATCTGTAGATATTTCTGGTGCTGGTCTAGAACCTTCTGCCATGTCAGCAAACAAGCCAGCACAAGCAACAAGCATGCATCTTTACTTCCCATGTGGACTTATAAGGGGTGCACTTTCAACCTTGGGAATACCTTGTGCTGTTACAGCCGATATTTCAAACCTTCCCGCTTGTACGTTTCAAGAATCCTTCTGACTCAAGCTCAGCCTATATATTTTTTAATTTATCATCAGTAAAACAATATTTTTTTTCATGAACTGATTTGCAGGTTCGTTTGTGATTCGGATAAAGGTGTAACGATCTCACTACAAGAATTTAAATGAACCGAGAGGCATAAGGTATTCCTGATCTTCAAACCAAGCTCCATATTTTCTATATTTTCCTCATGACTATTTACGTCACCAGACAAGTAATTTAGCTGTAGTTAGAAATTGATAACGGTGTCATTCTTTTACTTATATTTCATTTTAAAGATTAGAAGGCGTGAAAAGCCGAGTGTTTACTACATGATAAGTGTGATGTTGACAATGTATGTGCTTGGTGGTCACACTACATGATATTATGTTATTGAATATGATGCACGTGTTATGGATTACACTTTAGTGCAATCATATACAATGTATATGTTATTAGTATAGTGTATGTATTGATAGTCACATATGTTAGAGATCAATTGGTGGCCATCATAACCATTTTACAAATCTGTGTATTTTAATAAACCAAAACATCATCCCAATAGTTTTGTAGATGTTTACTGATGTTCTTTCGGACGTACACAAGACCTCTTCGTAAGTCCTAACTAGACGGCGTAATGTGGATGTGCACACATGTGATGGCGAAAAAACTCTTCTTCCATCTAGCATCATATGCGGCTTGAAAATATTCAAAGTTTGTCTGAAATGGCCATTGGTATAGATTGTTGTCTGTTTGTCTTCTGTCTTGATGTAAACACTATTTTTTTAAATAACGTAAACATTTTTTTTATAGAAAAGAATAAAAAGATAAGTTTGTCTCAGTATCATCAACTATTCTTAAGAAAAGTTCTCTCGACATCAGAAACCTTGTTTTGAACACTCCAGAGTCAAAATTGGGACTTCAGCATAGTAATAGTATAAGAGATGTTCATGTGACGCGTTATGATCTCTACGTACAAGTACTTTTAACCATGCGGGATCTTGAACTTATCGATTTAATGCTGCTTGTGCAATTACATAAAGAAAGTGTAGAATATTAAGTCGTGTGACATCTGACGATGAGTTGTTGGAACTTGATAACGCCAAAAGGATAAATTTTAAAAAAGACTAATCGAATAATTTGGTGGTGAGAAATAAAATGATTAAAATTGGTCTGAAAAATAAAATGTGGCATGGATATATGTGGGCTATTATTTATTTTTTTTAATTAGTCTTTTAAAAACAGTCACAATTAGAGGTGAATGGTAGGGATGGCAATGGCGGAGTTTAGAATGGGTTTAGATAATCTCAACGCATACCTGATTAAAAATGTTTTTCTCATTCCTGACCTAAAACTCGTCAAGTATTGGGTGTTCACCCGGGTTTTTTTAGTATATATCATATATATTTAAAATGAATCGGACATATCGTATATGATGTGTATATATAAAATAAATAAGATTGGTATTAAAAATACACATAATAAAAAAATAAAATAATAATGAGTTAATGATTCTGTGCATCTACTATACCCCTTTAAATCAAAAAATACCTTACAATCAGTGTTTTGAAACCTGACCCGTCTGGTCGGACCGGTCCGACCAGGACCCGATCCATATACGGGGTCGGGTCAGTGTATTTGGCCCGTTTTCGAAAAACCCGGCCGGTTTTGCGGGTGAGCGGTCGGCCCGGACCGGTTGACCCAACGGGTGAACCGGTAAAACCCATTTGTTCATTAAATACAAAATGAAATGTGCATGCCGATATTCAAACCTGGGTCATTTTGAAGATAGAAGCTTTAATAATTACACATGAGCCAACCAACCAAGTTTCATTGATGTCTCTATTGATCAAACATAAATCATATATATTTAAAAAAACAATGTATAAAACATAGATAAACATTAAAGTTTGTTATTATTATTACTTTTGGTTATCATTATTTTTTATATGTATATGAATTATATACATATGCAATTATATATTTAAATTATTTATGACATCATTCGGGTCAAACACTGGTCCGTCCTCCCGGGTCAGTCTGACCTTTGACCCGGTAAGACGTCCGGGTCAACATTCGAGCTGGGTCTAAAAACATTGCCTACAGTAAAGTAACATCACATAATGCAAAACTATCCCATAAAAGTCCGTCTACTATCTATACTATATATAATACATCAAACAAGGGCAAATTAAGACACTTAATTTTAGGTAATTTACAACACTTAAAGCATGAAGTACATGTGTAATTAAGGGTAAACTTGTCTTTTAAAACAATTCACTCAACTTACAAGTTTGCCCCCTCATCTTTAACCATATCATGTTTTTAGTTTCAACTTTAAACCAACTTCTCACCCACAATTTTTAAACACAATAAGTTTTTCATACGTTAATATTTTTGTAAAATATTGCACCATAAAAACGAGTATTTTATTCTCTTTAATTTGTATATAATATTATTATAATTTTGTCAATTGAAAAAAATATGTTACGTAGGGGTGTTCAATGCCGGTTTTTATTGTTTTAAACGAAAACTAAACCATTAAAAATTGAAACCAAACTGTTACAAACGGTCTGCATCTGATTCTGGTTTGGTTTAAGAGTTTATGCTTTGATAATAAAATTTGCTAAAAATGATTATTAATATAACCGTATCATCAATTCCAACTAAGTCAAAATATGATACTTGAAAGAATAAAGGAAGTAAAAAAAAACGACTGAAAGTAAACAACCCAGCCGGGAAAGCAAACCGATGACCAGTTTCAAGGTTTTAAAACCGAACAATGAACACTCATAATTGTTACGTGATTAATAGATTCCGTCTTCAAAGACCCGTTGCATCACATGGACACTCGTTTAGTATATCCTTATGCATCAACTTTTTGCAAGTAGGACCTCTCATTAAATAAGATTACTTTTCACGTTATCCCTTAAAGATGTGAGTAATATATAGACATCGAAATTAAATATTCAACCAATTCTTGCATTCGTGTACATACAAATTGAATGCCGTCTTGTCGGTGTCTCTTTATTATATTTATTATTTCAGATGGCCAACAAATCCTTTAAATAGATTATTGACTAAACTAATTACATTAGGATACACTCTTTTGATTCTTGAGAACATCTCACCTAAAATCAACGCCCTTGAACACCTGCCTGATAGATTGACGTAACTCTATATGATTGAACTATATATTGTTAACTGTTAAGTAATAAAAAAACTAATCAAGCGCCTCCTAGCTCCCATTGGGTTGCGGTGCCCTTGCCTATCACTTACGTTGTGTTTCCGAGTTTTATTAAAAGAAAGAAAGGAAATGAAAATAAAGGAAACATGAAAAATGTTGTGTTTCTAAGGGGGTGTTTGGGTTTCCTTATTTTTACCTCCTTATAACTTATTAACTTTTATAGATGAAAATAGTGTTCGGGTAACATAACTTATTAAATCTTTTAAAGGAGGAAAAAAGAAGTTTTCATAAGTTAGGATTTTGTAACTTATGAAAAACTCCTTATATAAGGTATAAGGAGGTGTAAATAAGGAATCCCAAACATACCCTAAGTGTTTTTTTTTAATGAAAGAAAAGGAAATAAGATGGGATGAATAGAAAAGAAAATGATAAAGGAAATGAATGAAAATACCTTCCTTTCATTTCCTTTCTTTCGATTAATGAACCGGGGAACACATTGTTAGTGCCTATTGTTGTCGAAATCACTGTGCTAGTCGAGCGATGAGATATGAACTAGCTATTAATCAAGATTAACTAATTTGGAATTTATATGTAATTTTCCAAATACACACACAACATATTTTATATTATAAATTTTAAATTTTGACCGATAACCAAATAGTGATTAATCGGCCGTTAGTCGGTGGGAGTATTACTATCGGAAATTATTAATGCCTAATCTAGATTTTTACAATCATGCCTAATTGTATAAAGTGTAAACATGCTTGTCTTTATTTGGAATTAAATCTTTGTGGTTAAGAAAGTAGATATTTGTTATTATTATTTTCCTTTTTCATTTTTAAAAAGATCTACGCGGTCGTTCAGGTGGTTTGACACTTTGACCGGCCAAACTGACAGTTAGGCATAGTCAACTTACTTCACACGGTCAATTACCTAAATTCTAGAAACTTGCCACCGTGGCTTAAACCTATGCCCACAAGTACCCCAATTTGCTACATAAGCATTATTTATACCCTGACGTTTCAACACAAAAGTGACAAAACCACAAACATCCTTATCCACGTGCACACAAACCAACATAAGAAAACTCAAACCCGTGTGTGAACTGTGTCCTAGCTGGCAGACATGTCATCAAACCATTAGTATAAATAGTTTGACCACCTTCTCATTTCCATCTAACCATCACAAAATAATATCACCATGGAGAGACCAAGCAACAAACATAATATTAATAACCAAGCGACTACCAGTTTCCACCACGCGCCACCGGCTAAGCCGTTTGAGCCGTGGAGGCGGCTAACCAACGACGAAGAGACTTCGGTCATGGTAGCAGCCCTAAAAGACGTCATCATCGGTCGACAGACTCGATTCATTTCGCCTTTTCACAAAACAAGTAATACTGTCATCACCAGTCCCACCACCGAAGCCGAAAAATTGGCAGTTCCTGTTCCTCAACCATGCCCGGTTTGTGGGATTAATGGTTGTCTAGGGTGTAACTTTTTTACTGAGGATATGAAAACGAGCAATGGAAGCGGGGTCGGTCCGGTTAGAAAGAAAAAGAATTATAGAGGAGTAAGGCAACGTCCATGGGGGAAATGGGCAGCTGAGATTCGAGACCCACGAAAAGCGGCTAGGGTGTGGTTAGGTACGTTTGCGACGGCAGAGGCAGCTGCTCGGGCTTATGACCGAGCAGCTATTGAGTTTAGGGGAGCTAGGGCGAAGCTTAATTTTCCGTGTACTGATTACACGGAAATTGCACAGCGCTCGTTGCCAGAAAAGGCAGAAAACCAACAACGAGCGCTGGTATCGATGAAAAAACAGGAGACAGTATTGGTGGAAAAAGAGGATGAAGATTGGATGAGGATTGTTGATTCAACTCAAAGTGGTTTGCCGGGAGTGTTTGAATGATTACAACTAAAAAAATATCTGGCTACGTGACGTGACGTGACTTGACTGTGTGATTATAATTATGCCACGTGGAGCGACGTGGTAATCCAAATATACCCATTTTGTAAACTATCTAGAACATGTTTTTCTTTTCAGTGCGATGCGAGCTGTTTTAGATGAAATCTCAGGTATTTATATTGATTTTGACGTTTCAGTTCTCAACTTATATCTACCACTATTATCTAGGAAGAAACATATCACGTAAAATCCATTTGAGACAGGTTTCAGACACGAGCCGTTAAAGATGCTAAGCCTTGACCGTCACCCGATACCACCAGAAGATCAATTGCAGCTAGAACATGTTTTAGTTTTTAGAAAGAGAGTTGTATACGAGTTAGCTCGACTTAGCTTGGTTTGTATAAAATACGGGTTTTAGTTGATCGGCGAAGCTTGGCTCGGCTCGGTTCTCAACCCAGAATATAGGCTCGGCTTGACTTGTGAAAAATCATACATGAATATGCACTTTGTAAGAGAATATAATTTCATCAGTTTATTCATTGGTAAAAATTATGATTGGAAAGTTGAGTTTGATTATGGGTTATAAAAATAAACTTATAATTGATTTTAAGGTTTTTACCTTTTTTTTTTCCTTTTTAAATAATTGATTAGTGCTATAAATGTAAATCACTTTATGGATGGCATAATGTCTTTGAGCTTTAAGGTTTGAGTTGTATGCAAACTAATGTTTTATTCGGCGTGTTGTGTTGGAGATGTTGGTAAAATCGGGTGGTGATATACTCAATTGTTTTCGGTCACAGACGTTAAGAAGGTAAGTCGATACGAATTTGATTGGTTTCTTTACGTGCATTATGATACCGGAAATAAAAACAAAAAAATTATAAAAATTGAGGTGGACCAATGGGGTGGCGTTGGACGGTAAAACTCAGGCGTTGAGAAGACTCGGATGTTGAGACGCTGAGTTTACATAAATTCAGTCAGTTTCCGTCACGTTCGTTACGATACCAGAACTAGAACAAAATTAACATTTGGTTGGTTTTCTTTAGGGTAATGGAAGTAAAAAAAGAAAGAAAAAAAAAACAGACAAACAAAATGCAATGAATGAATATGGTGTTGCCAAGGCGACAAGTGACTCAGTGAAGGTTTAGCGATACCAAAATTCTTAATTATTATATAGTAATAACTAATAATTTATGTGATGTATGTGGTGTGTTTTGAGTACTATGTTAACCACTTTTGATCGATATATTAGTTTTGCTGTTAATGAACGTTGTCATCTTGCCAAAAGAATTTAATTATTCAAAACGAAGTGAAGCAGCAGACTTGGTTTAAAACATTTTTTTATTTTTAGACAGATCAAAATTCACGATCAGTGACAGTGAAACCATTTAGGGCAAAACAATTTTCGATGTGGTAACTCCGTGTTAAGAGTTTGTGATTCCTAATCCTATTAGTTGAGTAATCGTGTAGTGAATCAAATCTCGGTAACTCTGTTGATTTGTTGCATAACTCATGGGTAACATTACGAAAAAAAAAAAAACACAAAACTTTTTCCTTTGAAACGTGTTGGTATGTACAAAGAACCGATCAATGTTAGCTAACAAATTGGTATAGGTTACGTCCAAAACCTAAAAAGATAATTAAATCAAATAATTTTCAAATTATGATATATATCAAAGATGCAAATAATAAAATTGCCCAAAAGAAAAACAAGTCAATAACCTAGTCAATCGTCCAATTAGCATCCAGAGCCTTTCATAAAAATAATAAAAAAAAAAAGGAAAAACCATCCAGAATTAGATGAAGTCATGCTTTTTTTTTACCAAAATTGGCAAAGATTTAGCAACTTGTTTTTATTCTAGAAACTTGAAACTTTTACAATCTAGTTGCATGACTTCATTTTTCAACCTTTTGCAGACCATGGTCCATCCACATATCAATCATTGTGTCATGTTCATGAATCTTCAAGCATGTCAACAAACCTTTAAGACTTTAATAATCATGCATCAACTTTCAAATTTAAAGGCTATATACTTTTTAGTTTTTACGTATTTTAGCTATATTATGACTTATAATCGTATTGATAACTTTAATAGTCGTATAAAGTTTATGAATACTTTGACAAGAGGCTCTTTTATTACGACTTCAGAGTCACATTTTTATATAATTTATCCGCATGCGATATATACGTAATGTATGAGCTATATAACGACTTATAACCATAATAATAACTTTAGGAGACGTATAAAGTTTATGAGTCTTTTGACAACATATACTTATGTTACGACTTTAGAGTCACATATAAATATCTTTGACCAACTTACAACCTAATAGATATTTTAAACAACTTGTGGATGATTAATTCAATCATTTATCAGCTAGTGATTTACAACATTCAACTTGAATACGCAATCAACCTTGTGGCATTTAGTAATTAGTAATTACTACTGATGAATTTACGACAAACACATCATCACATTAAGTTACATGATACTTACCTTGGACATCTTTACACATACATATTCATTAATCTATATGCATGGCTTAGCTTAAGTTCTCATAGACATATTAGCATGTTGTTTGACACTCATGCCTCTTATTTCATCATTTGTTATGAGATATATACCTATATTTCATTCCACCTATATGCTTGATGTTCTCTAAATTATACACGTATTTATCACATGATATTCCTCATATTTGACCATTTTCATAGCATTTTCACATTATTATACTCTAAATATGTTATTTATTTATTTATTTATGAATCATGCCATTGGTGAAAAAGAAGTAAAAAGTTGACGGAAAACAAATAAATCCATTAAGTATGACCAGACAATCAGACATAGCCATGCAAGCCCAAAGGCATTTCATTGACCCACTATTAGACAGGCAACCGTTGCTCATAACTTTTTACGTATTTTAGCTATATTATGACTTATAATCGTATTGATAACTTTACCGTTGCTCATCAACTGGTAAACCTCGGGTCATGGTCAAACCTTACAAGAACACAACTGTTGTAAGCAGGCATTATTAGACAGGCTACCGTTGCTCATAAATCTTGCCATTAGAGGCATCCAAGGTATTGTTTGACAGGCTACCATTGCAAACAAATCTTGTCATTAGAGGCATCCAAGTCTCCGCTTCCATTTGTGTATTCTGCCATGCGGATACTGAAGCGGTGAACCATGTCTCATTTTACCATTCACCAAGGAGGTATGAAGCCGTATTTCGTGATGGTGTAAAACATGTCTCCTTGGTGACATCTATTCACCAGCTGATGGTCGAACTTCACTAGATTTCGAACCCAAAAGTGGCAAAAAAAGCTTATGGCACGCGACTACTTATGCCACTGTGGTTCATTTGGTTGGCCCGAAACAGTCTGGTGCCGGTCGTCAGGAACACCAAACCATCTATTTCAGAAAGAATAAAAAACAGAGTGTATATTCCTCCAGATATATAACTGGTGCCACTTGGGTTTCAATAGTATTGACAGTACATAAAACAAAATTTCATGGATATTAAGTCGCATGATCAAGTTTTACTGCATGTATCTGTTAATCTTCTTACAGGCAAACTGATAACATTTTGTGAACAACAACATTAAGAACAAGTTTGTTGCATGTGTTGAATATTCAAGTTGTACAAACAGATTAAAATATTTTAACTAACACAGTTTTCATCTTCTAAATATCCTACAAATACCCTCACAGCGCATAACGTGCAGCAATCCGACATGTTATAGCATCTCCCAGAGTTGATATGCCCAATTCTACCCCTGTTATTTTGTAATGCTGTTGAATGTAAAACAAAATATTATTACTATATTTCATGCAACTATTGAATTAATGCAATTAAATACACAGTTTCACACCTTTAATATTTGAGGTTTGTTTGCTCTTCCTTCCAACTCTTCTAAGTCAATTTCCTTGCCTTTGATAAGTGTCTTAACGGCAATCATCTAAACAAACAACAAATCATCCTTAAGGCACACATGATTGACCAATAACAAATTAATATAAACTCATTCACTGGTTAAACAATATCACCTCTTCTTCAGAAGCACCAAACCGAGCCACAAGAACATACGTGATGGTATCAGATATTCCACAACGTTTTAACGATTCAGAAATCTGCTTAAAAGAAATTATGTAACCATAACGCTTGATATAAAATATATAAGGTTAATGTATTCTAATGATGCTGCAGTTAAAGAGTTGTTACATGTTTAGAGCCCGAGTAGTTATAAACAAGCTCAGAGTGAAGGGTACGAGTAGTCAACGAGTCCCTTGATTTAGATACCAGTGTTTTATGAGCAGCTGCTAAAACAGGAAAGACATCTGGAATCTAAAAAACATTTCAAGAAATCCGTGTTAACGATTGAATATTTGAGAAATTCGTATAAAAGACATTTAAAGCATGTGTACCAAAGATGCATTGAGAAGAGCTACTTCAGGCTCTAGTGTTCCAGCTTGCATCAACTCCAATAGTTCCTTTGCAAGTATCAAAGTGTATTTTAGATATTTGACAACGATAATATATCTCACCTAATAACCAAGTTTATACAGCGTTTCACTAAAGTCATTCAAACTTTTTTACTATAAAAACCACTCAAAGTTTCATTATTGTTCCATTTTTATAAAATCCTTTTACAAATTTTACATTTAAAAAAAATAAAATTACGAGAGCTAAACAGAAGATATATAGAAAATAATAGCAAGAAAAAAATTACTAAATAATAACGATGTTTCATAATTGTTCCATTTAAGCCGACTTGAAGCAAATAATCACAAAATAGTAACCAAGTTTCATACGTATTCCTAGCACCGTAAACAAACTGAACGTTCGCTGAACTGCTCATGAGTTGTTCAGCGGGAAGTTCGCTTACGTTCATTCATTTAACAAATGAACGAACATGAACAAGAAATTTCGCTCAATTAACTAAATAAACGAGCATGAACAGAGGTCGTGTCCGTTCAGTTGTGTTTATGTTCATGAACCTTTCACGAACAAGTTCATTTTTTTAATGAACAAACATGAACAAGAAACTTTGTTCGGTTAGCTGTTCGTGAACCGTTCCCTTGTCCGCGTTCGGTTTGGTTCTCTTACAGCCAAATGTATTCCATTTAAGTCACATAATTATAACAATTTCATCATTTACAATAACAAAAAATTGAACAGCAATGAAAGAATAATAAAGAAATTGTAAACAACAGTTAAGAAAATGAAAAGATTAATAATTGATATGTTGAAAGCAAGAACAAAGCATATATTAAGAATTACATACATACAAATTAGGTTAACAGATGTTAGATTGAAGAATAAGAGTACTTGAAATTAGTGACGTCAGAGAAGAGAGCAAGTGCTAGAGTTGTTCCAGAGAGTTCGAAAACCTTCATATCTTCTCTTCTGCAAATGAAATTGATTAATTGTTGGCTGCGTGCGGTAGAAGAATGAAATTGAAGATGATTTAGGGGATTAGGGTTTTGTATACTGTTTGCTTCAAAACTGACTGAAAAATATGGGTTTACAAGTTACAACCCTGAGCTTGTTGTACCTTGCAATGTTTGGATTTATTAGTTGATTTGTGAACAATTAGCAACAATTAGATCGATCGAGTGTTGTGGGTAGCGCTATAAACGAACCGAACGAACACAAACAAGACCTTGTTCATGTTCGTTCGCGAAGGAAATAATTTGTTCACGAACATTTACCGAATGAGATTTTATGTTAGTGTTCGTTTATTAAGGAAATGAATGTGTTCACGAACGGTTCACGGACACAAATAATATCGGCAAAACCAAGAAATCGAGACCGATATATTAATCACCGTCAATAATGAAAGCATGTAAACAAATCGAACGAATATGAGCAAGGGTATGTTGGTATTTGTTCACTTAACTTTAAACGAACACGGATGCTTAATTGAACGAATATTTAAGTTTTTGTTTGATTATTTAAAAAAATGAACACGTGTGTTCGGTTATGTTCGTTTAACATAACTGAACAAATATAAACAAACATAAATGGACATTTATAAATGAAAAACAAGCATAAATGAACACATATAAAATTTTTAAGTAAATAACTTATCCAAAAATATATTTAATTATTTTCTATTAACACATAAACGAACATATATAACCAAACATAAACGAACGCTCAATGAACATAAATGAATGAACGAAACATGTGTTCATGTTCGTTCGTTTGATTAAGCGAACACAAATTTTTTGTTCGTGTTCGTTCGTTTATTAAATAAACGAACTTCCAGCCGAATAATTCAGGAACAGTTCACCGAACGTTCGGTTTGTTTGCATGCCTAGTTGTGGGCATCATAGGGCCTCTTGAGCATGGTTCCGTAATGCGTTCACCAATCGAATGCATGCTTTTGTGTTAATTTTTTTTATTTTCTAAGATTTTATTAATTTATTACGTAAACCATTACACAAGTTTGATGGTTTAGTTAGTGAATGCTCTTCCACCTATATGGTAGTGACGTGATAGTATTTTTTTTATTTTTTTTGGTTGTTAGTTGAAGTCCTTACAATACACATGGTCTTATTTGTGATTTGATAAAATATAACAATTGATGTTTTCAATGTGTAATTTAGTCAGATTCTTTGTTTACGATTCTTTTTCTATCATCTGTACATTGTATTTACATTAACAGTGACTATATATATTATTGATTTTTAGTAATATAAGCTTAATTATCTACAACTTTTTCGTCGGTACAAGTTAGCAAATGGTCCTTCAGTTACCATTTCGTTGGTGATCCTTCGGTGAAAATAGCATGGTAACTACATCTAGACTTCGTTAGTCTTGCCATATTTTGTGACAAAGTATCACCATAAGTTATTGAGAGACTTGACTTTGTGTAAAAGTCATTGCAAAAACCATGAACAAAATAAGAAAAAAAAAATCACTTACAAAACGAGGCACACGAACATCTTAAGAACTTAAGATGCGTGTTATATAGGAATGAAATAACTAGTCCTGCAACTATTCATAAAGATACTAAACATATACAAACATAACACAACACTTTAATTTATTACTGAAATACAAAGTACAAAGGCGATACTTTTACATAAAGACATATTAACCTTAGATTTTAGTAACAATTAGATATAGAACTATCCGGTTACATCACAGGCCAAATACATCTACAATACCAATTTATTTAGATCTTCATGTTTCGAGTCATCATCGTCATGAACTCATCCGTATCGATAACACCATCTTTGTTAGAATCAACAACTCTCACCATTTTCTGGCAATCTTGCAAGCTACACCTCTCCCCAAGCCTCTTCATCAACTCATAAACTTCCTCAACACTTATCTTCCCGTCCCCATCAAGATCAAACGTCCTAAACGCGCTTTGAACATCTATCGCCTTTAACCCACCACCCTTCTTTTGCACCTCCATAAACTCCTTGAAATCAATAAAACCATCACCATCCAAATCCGCAACCTCAAAGATCTTTTGTACATCCCTTTCTGTCCCCCCTTGTCTCAGTGCTCTCATTATAGCCTTGTATTCACTCCTTGATATCTTACCATCTTTATCGCGATCAAACTTGTCAAAAACACGCCTCATCTCAGACACGTTTGGTTGGAATATAGGCAGTCCAGAAGGTTGTCTATCACTGCTCGAGAACATCCTAGACGGCTTACGAAGGTACTTACGCTTTGAGATGTTGTATTGCATGTCAAGAAAGCTTGTCTTCGACATTGTTTCGATGGTTAGGCTTTAGATGGCTAGCTATGAAAAAGTATAACCAAATATATCAAATGTTTGGATTGATGTTTAGATGCCTAAGGGTATTAAAAGGTTAAATACTATGTGAAGCAACTTGGTGGGAGATAATTAAAAGATGGAATGAAAGCAAAACTTGTGGCTTGGCAAATGGTCTATAATAAAGTTATTCTTATTCTTTGTGTGATTTAAAAGAGCAAGTATACCTTTTGGTCCATTGGTACCTAATAAAATTCTCTCTAACTAAACATGTTACAACTTTGAGAAAACCTTTTTACATTTTTCATTAATCATTATCCATAAAAAAAAATACAAACATATAGATAAAAGAGAACCACAAAATGGAAACAAGTACTGATCTAACTTTAAATTATGCATAAATTAAATATGATTTATTGACCGATTAAAATTCAGTTATATTTAATTGTCGGTTACAACAGTTAAGTTTGTTCTATCTATTTTGTAAGGTTATACACACATAAAATAGCAGGAACAAAAACAACAGAGTTAAGTCGTTTAATTTTTTTACCAGTAGTTCATATTTTTAGAGAAAAATACTTTTTATGTACAAAACGTGTATTATATGTATACTAGTAGTTTGCCCGCGCGATGTAGCGGGGAACGACACTTAAAGGTTGTTAATGAGTCAAGCGGAGCCGACCCAAGTCTAGCTCAAATTCGACTTGAACTTCATTCCAAGCTAGCTCTGCTAGGCTCCAAATTAAACTCGAGTAGAGCCAATCACATTAGACACGTTAAAATGCTAATACACGCGCTCAAATTCGCCCAAAACCTCCCTTTATCACCCAATTACGAATAGTCTTACACACTATAACACGTGTGACCTCCCCCACCTGTTATATGGATGATGATGTACTGCCATTTGCTTTTAACTTTTCTTATTTACTTTGACTTCTCATATATTTACAATTATTTATTATTTATGTATCTACAATTATTATTATTATTTAGTTCATGATTGTTATAATCTTTAGTGTTTAGAAAAATACTTTTTTTAGCAATTTTTTTGGTTGGAGTGATATATTTTATTAAGATGTCGTTTGTATTTTAGAGGTAGAATATTTGTAGTCTGCGGACTATATTTGCACACATCTGTAGAAGAATATTTGGACCAAATCTCTGTAGTCTACAAGAGGAAGATTGTTGTTTTTTAACGTATGTAGACGGCTAACATGATTGGTGGTGGTGTACGTGGTGGGTGGTGGAAGATTGGTGGAAGACGATGGTGGTAGGTGTGAACGACGGTGGTGGGGAATGGTGGGTGGTGGTAGACGGTAGTGGTGGTCAACGATGGTGGTGGTGCCGACGGTGGGTGGTGGTGGTTATAGATGGTGGTGGTGGACGGTGGGTGGTGATGACTAACTATGGGTGGTGGTGGTGGCGGCGGAAGATGGGTGGTGGTTGCGGTGGTGGACAGTGGGTGTTGGTAGGGTGTGAAAAAGTTGGATGTTAGCTTTAAGACCATAAAAGTAATTTTCAGGTCTTAAAAAAACAAACTGTCTCTAGAGGTTTATGTATGCGTACCCGCATACATAAGCCCATTATAGACTTTTTAAGCGAAACAAAAAAAAATAAATAGATAAGTCAGAATTTAGCAAAAGTTGAATATTAAATTTAATGTTTATAACGTACTGGTATAATTAATTTACTATTACAATAATCTCTCATACGTCAAATGTTATAGTGTTTGATATGTACTTCATAGAAAGCTAGACAATTGTTCCTATACCGTCTTTTCTTAATTTTCCAGTTCACACTTTATAATGTAACAAAATGTCAACTTTTATGTGAGAATGGATTACTATTCATGAATACCCATAATCTTTCGGGGGCTTGGTTGTAGGTGATCCGAATTTGACTATCAACACTTCCAACTTTGTCTGCTTTCTTTAATTTTGTATGGCATAGTTTTTCAGTTGCTCTATCTTATCTTACTATATAATATGCATAAATGCACATTCACTTTGGTGGCTAAAACATTTTTTTGATATCAACTATGTCTATTATAATAATAATAATAATAATAATAATAATAATAAGAGGAGTTGTACATTAACGCATTAATAAATTGTACATTTTACTTATTATTTCAGTATTGAACAATTTTTATGTCAAAACGTTAACAAAAATAAGCACGTCGCAACAATAAATTCCGTTTTTCTTAAATCATAAAATATATAAAGATATAGAAGTAAATAAAAAAATAAATAAACTTGTCAAGTATATAAGTAAAGATGAGGGACCAAAGTTGAAACTATTACTTATATTTACAAATAGTTAACTAAAGTTGAGGGGCTATTAATATAAGTTGTTTTCAACGGTTTTATATGATTGTGCAAAATACCACTATGTCCCCTTAACTACTTTACTTTAATACATGTATTATATGTTGTAATTCATGTAATACAATTTATATTTCTTAAATTTTAAGAGGTCCTTCACTCGTAGTTTATATATAGTATAGATAAAACGCATTATAATAATCAAACTCATTTGATTATTTATTATTTTTTTAATTTTTAACGTTTAATATTAAACATGAGTTTCAAGTGTGTAAGTTCTATTAATAAACGAAATTTGTTGATATACACATAACATATTTTTTATGAATACATGAATATTGATAACTATTTAATTTCAATTTTATTATTTTTATTTTTATTTATTGTTTTTTTTTTGTTTTGTAAAATTGAAAACTGGGCTTTAAGAACTAACTTCAAAGTATAGAAACTGGGCTTTATTAATTATGAGACCCAGTTATAAAATATGGGCTCGATTTATTTGTCAAACATGCTGGAATAAAGTCGGATACTCGGATAGTCGGATGGCATTTGGCGGATCATAATATTCAAGATATCGTGACAACAAGACGATAATGAACTTAGAGAACACTCGATTATAAAACTAAATTTTCGAATCCGATCGATAAAAACCTTGTGATAGATCACAAGAGAAAATTGACTTAAAAACTCGTTACAATAATTCTTTATTGATCAACCGTTCAAAACCTTTACTCAAGCCCCATACGTATAGATCTAACGCTAAGTTGGTGACCAAGCCACTACCGTACTAATCATATTAAACAAATCCAACTTGACCAATTTGTCAACTTATGTTCTTTCGTATTCACCAATTTGTGAATACGATCCTGAATTACAAACAATCACCACCTTAATTTCGGAGCCGTAACTGTAATTTGATTTCTTGTTCATCAACCATTGATCCTCGTCAGTTCTTGATAAGTCCTTCGGATCACAGGTCAGATGTGATTTCCAACTTAAAATAGAAATATGAATAGTTTAACCAGAAAATTGAACATCAGTCTTCTGGTCCCAAATATAGTCACTAACTTTGGCAGCAAGCTAGTTTGATTCGGCTTTGGTTCCGCGGTTCCTGAAATTAATAAGCAAGATCGAACATAGTTTCTTGAAGCAATAGGTCGGCAGTCCATTGATCTTCCTTTCCGTCCTTGATCGTTTCCTTGCGACGGCTGGATCTTGGTTTCAATTCCATGTACATCAAGCTTGGTCCGCGATTACACTAAACTCTTATACCACTTCAAGGCACAAAATCGATAAACACCTTATCATTGCAAGTGAAAACTAAGTTAAAAACTTTTTACAATATCTCACAGTTAATCACCCACACCATATTCACAGATGTAACCCCTAATGTGCTGACCAAAGACGTTACCATTAATCATATTATAATTAAAAAACTAAACAAACTTTTATCGTGTTGCCAATTTAGTCCTTTCATATACTTTTGAACATATTAAAATATGTCCACAACTTATTAATAACTACGTACACAAATGACAAAATTTCAGTCATACTTGGTCAAATAATAATTATGAGGCTAACATTGGAGTGCCCCTTTTTTATATTTTACTTTAGGGCCTATGAAACCACATAATTCACTATTCGAGAATGAGCCATTTTTCTTATAGCAGTTTTCATTGAAAAATTATTAGGAAACCTATTTTCTCACGATTTCTATAAAAAAGTTGCGTTGAAAAAACACGTTGGAAAACTCGTTTCCAAGCTTTTTCCAACAACTTTTTCCATAAAGTTTATAATGTTTTCCAACAAAAATAATACATATTTGATAAATTTATTTTGTTGTTGTAGAGTTGGCAACAGTTTTTTAAAGAAAAATCGTATTGTTATTTTGTTGAAATACTATATATAGCAAAATCATGGCTATTTTTTTTTTGGTTGGAAATTCATCTTCAACTTGTTGGAATTAATATGCTGTAGGAATTTTTTTGTAGGAAAGAACCTATTTTCTAGTAGTGACCGTATAACATGGAGGTGTTAATTTGTTCGATTTTCAGTTAAAGTCAAAAACCTGATTTCTTAGACCACTTAGATTATGCATCAGTTTTACTGATCACAAGCAGCCCATTGTTATATAAACAGATTGTGTGTAAACAGCCTACCCTAGGCCTAGCCGGTCATTGCCTGAGTCATGAATGTCTACAACTAAATACTTTCTACTTAGGGAGGGAAACTTAACGTATAAATGAAATTAACGTGTTAATTGTGAGAACCAAGTAGAGTAATTATATATACAAGTAGGATAATTATGTAAGTGTTATATAATTACGCTACTTGTATATATAATTACTCGATTCTCACAATTAATACGCTAATTTCATTTGTATTTGATCCAAACCTTACTACTTAGAATATACTCTAGCGAGTCTTTCCTCCTTAATTTGAGGTCCTGATTAGATTACGTTATTTTAATAAAATTAATACTAGGGTTTTGTATATTTTAAGTTTCTACCATACTCTTATATATAGGTTTAGGTCTTTGAGCCAGTTTTTTGGCACTAATTTAAGGAAGACCCCTCTAACATGGGTGGCATATATATGACATATTTTATCACAGAATAATGAATAAAAAAATATTACTTTGACAAATCTCTAAAGCAGGCATGCATGCCCCATATTAACAGTGACTTAATTTGTTATTGATCTGACATAGCTAAATGTGCCTATGTGTAAACAAGTAATTAATTAAACTAACACCTACAAAAACAAAACTTGTTCACTGTTGAGCAGACATGAAAAGGAACAAATGCCCTTAGACCAATCTTTATTTACAAATCATGAGGTTGATCCATTGCCACTTGTAAATTTAATTTACACCTACTGAATGTGTGTGTTTTGTGGGGGTTGGGTGGGAATCAGCCACTTACAGACATTTCATTCAAAATTCTAAGTGAAAAGTGGATAAACCATGTGAGGCTCAGTACTTGTTACTGATTAAAGGATAAAGGTAAAATGGAATCATTTATCTTAGACCACATGCATGTTGTTAGTCAAGCTAGTGTGTGTGTGTCTGTGTGTTAAATTCTAATTAACTAGATGGCCCACTTTCTGTGTTTTGTTGTCATGTTAGACTGTGTCAATTATCAAACACTTGAAATGGAGTTTTTCAGTTTAATTATGATGCAAAAAACATTGTTAATCACAAAAAGATTAATTTAGGAGATAATTCAAAAAAAAGTAGTATATTATTCAAGGAAAAGTTTTTACCACAAGGTCATTTTATATAAAATTCAAATTTGACAGGTAGTGTTAAGTCTTTTTAATTTAAAACTTGTGATTAAATGCGGAAAGTAAAGAAATAAATACACGCGCCGATTAATGCAATTTAGTGTTTTACGCATTTTCACACTATGAATTGGAAAATTTGGAAAGGGATAGGCCTAACGGCCTATTACTTTTTGCCACATTATTTAGCTAGCTCGTTGAGATCTTTCCGTATACAGCTTATTGGACTCCAGTCGTAGCATAATTGATGTTATATGCAACTTATGTTTGGGCCTTTACTGCTTTGTTTCCATCTGTCTTGATCCAAGTAGAAGTCTACTAACTCTTCGATCAACTCTGTATCCGTTGGTAAGGTGATATTAGAGATCGATACATAACATATACGGAGTATTATTAATGAATTATGTATGAATCATCCAATTTTGTCATAAACCAAAATGAGACTTGTTGTACTAGATGTTGGGAAATTTGTTACGTGTGCATTAGTAGGTTGTTATGACACAACAAATGCACACTAATAGACATTGATGAATGGGATATCGATGTGTGATTGTGTGTATTTGAAAGAAAATACTATAGTGGTGTATCCCACATTGGTGGGATAAAAAACTTGTGTCTTGTTTTTCCTCTATAAATAGAGAGGTAAACTAAGTTGCAACACACACCAAACCTTACACACAACACAAGCATTGTTGCAAGGTTTTTCCAACTTATTCTTCTTCTACATTTCTGGTTTTCTTTTATTCGAACCTTTTTCAGGTTTACGGTTAACTTCGGCAGTACTATTGCTCCGGCTGTTGTACCTTGGGAAACAACGAGTTCTCTTGGGAGATTCGAAATATTGTTTTAAGGGCCCCGTGTTCAACACGATCCTCAGCCAAACTGTTTATATTTTTTTTTTCGTATTGTATTTGGTTTATTTCTATGATTCTGTATTGTATTTCAGATTCTTGTGTTGTATTGTATGAGTAATAAAACTGTTTGTTAATTTTTTGTTTATTTACTCAATTCACGAATTCGGTTCCTACAATCTTAAAACAATATTTTTAAAACCGTTTCGTGAAAACTTTGTTTAAATTTTCAGAAACTATTCTGTTTTGATCCAAACCAGTTTTGTTTCAAAATAGTATATGTTTTAAAAACAGTTTTTTCTTTTCTATTTTGGTCTTAGAATCAAGAATTGGATCTTCAAAGTTGGACTTAGACAGATTCGTTCTTGGTTTAACATTCTGAAATCAGAAAAGGCTCCTTTTTGGGCTGTTTTTGGCTATCTAGCACGAGGCTTATCGTGAAAACTTTGTTTAAATTTTCAGAAACTATTCTATTTTGATCCAAACCAGTTTTGTTTCAAGTATATGTTTTAAAAACAGTTTTTTCTTTTCTGTTTTGGTCTCAGAATCAAGAATTGGATCTTCGAAGTTGGACTTAGACAGATTCGTTCTTGGTTTAGCATTCTGAAATCAGAAAAGACTCATTTTTTGGGCTGGTTTTGTTATCTCGCACGAGATAAAGCTATCTCGCACGGGATAAATTTATCTGGCAAATTTCAGAATTTTCTGAATTTTTTTAAGTTACTAACTTGGTCTGTTTTCTGTTGCAAGAATGACATGACCAACCCCAAACACTTCTAATGCTACCCATGCTGTCCATTTGACCACCCTAGCCAATGTGGGAGCGACCACAATGGCTAACCATGCTGAAAAACCCGAAAAGTTCACGGGTGTCCACTTTAAGAGGTGGCAGCAGAAAATGTTTTTCTACTTGACAACCTTGAACTTAGCACAGTTCTTGGAGAAAACAGCCCCCATACCCACTTTAAGATGGCATGATATTGTTGTCTTATTGAACGTGTTTGTTTCTGATGTGAATTCAAAGTGCAGGTTTCGCTCTTCTACATGTTTCTACACCAATGGTCTTTTTAGCTGCTTTTGTTATACAAAAGGGTTTGTTCAGATTCGAAATCTTTCATCTTTTATTGAAAGATTTGATGGGTGTATTTTATTATTTATCCTTTTTCCCTTGACCAAGAATGACCTTTCCAAGTGTAGGGTACAAGTTTGTAGGGTACAAGTTTGGGCAAATAAGGTTATGGGTATGCATGCATTATTTATTCTTTTATCATTTTATGCTAACTTTTTGTGTGTTAATTATTTAGGTTTAAAGAGAGAAAAAATGGGTAGGTATCAAAGTGGAGTATCCACTTGTGGTCTAGTGGTAGGAAAGCTTGGAATTGTCAAGTGGATACTGGAGATCCAAGTTCGATCCTTATTTGTGTCACTTTGGTGAATTATGATAATGAAGGATTTGAGCTAGGCCTTGTGAGGTTATCGGTTCGAATCCTGAGCCCACCCGGGTTTTTGTTCCACCGTATGTTATGTCAGAGAGTTCTGCTCGGCACAACTACTGGCAGCCGGTGGTATGGTTTTCCGCAGTATGCCCAAGCCAAATTTTTCGGTATGGTATGGGTATGGGTACGAGTATTGGTACATGTATTTCGGTACAGTATCCGTTTTTGTACCGCTTTTCTTTTTTATTTCCAAATCTTCGACGATCTTGAAACCGGTACCGGTACTAGTAACAAACAACTAAATTAGTCTGTGAATCAGTACTTGTACAAGTACGTGACGGGTACCAAATTAGTTACAAAAATGGCCGTCGATTTAATGATAAAATATTATTGAAGAACCCTAATTCGGTTGCCGACTTTAAATGATATGTTTGTTGGTTCGAGTTTTGGATTATATTATTTAAATTTGAAGAAACGTTTGGCACATGTTCAATAATAACATGGCTGTATAATTTATTTTATATATTAAATATGAAAAATCTCAATAAAACCCTTATATACTCCAAACAGGTACAAAATATCAAATGTACCCGTACCGTACCCGTACATGTACCTGATTGTATATGTACCAAAATTCAACAAAATGAGTATCAATACACGTACCGAATTGGCTAAATCGGTACGGGTACATGTACGTGTACGGGCACGAGTATGAGTATTTGGGATAGATTGCTTAGATCTAACGTGGACCCACTTAAAACAAAATAGTCTGGCATAGTGAGACAACGGATCTCTATAATTCAGAAAGTTTGGTAGTCTAAACATAATAAAAAAATAAAAAATAAAAAAATAACCCTTTTAAGTGACAAAGGGGAGTAAAAGATTTTGGGAAAATTCTCAAAATAGCCTTTTTTTAGAGAGAGAAAGTGCAAAATAGCTGTAAATTTCAAGATATTCCCAAAATAGCTCATCTAATTTGGACTGAACAGACGAGATCTGAAAAAATCCTCCGACCAAAAAATTTAGACAAGTGTCAAAATCCGACGAGATTTTTAAAAATATTGGGGGACCAGTCCATATTTCCTATTAAAAGTTCTTGAAATTAAACAGTTTTGCCAGACGGTCTTTTAATGTTTCCTAACGTGTCCCCACAACTTCCACAAACATAGGAAAATGTGCCTTTAAATTTAGTCTTTCAAGACGCATTTAGGGTGAATTTGTACCAATAAGATCATAAATTTATAAATATTGAGGGATCCCTCCATATTTTTAAACTAAAATTTATATTCCAAAGCGTTCTGTCCAGTCGGGTTATATAAGTTTCTTATCTCGACCCTATATATTTTAAACTCATGGAAAAATGTGCCATTCAACTTTGTCTTTCAAGACACTTACTTGAAAAATTTGAACTTAGGGGATCATATTTTTGAAAATATTGTGGTACCCGTCCATTTCTTCACAAATCTTTATATTAAAAAGTAGTCTTGCCAGACGGGTTATATAAGTTTCTTATCTCGACCCTATATATTTTAAACTCATAGAAAAATGTGCCATTTAACTTTGTCTTTCAAGACACTTACTTGAAAATTTTGAACTTAAGAGATCAAAATGAACAATATACTCATTCTCACCGATTGCTAATAATTCTTCCCGTCCACCATCCGTCATTAGCATAAACATCGACCATCTCACCCAAACGAAAACTACTCACCTCCACAGATGCAGGTTTTGGCCGAATTTTTTCGGCCTTAACAAACTCTCGAAGAGGACCGGAGTCATCATTTTCCAGCAGCGTGCGAAACTGAACAATGTACTCGTTTCCGAACGTCGAGATTATGTTGCCGTGATAATTGGATCCAACGAACCCGGGACCCATATCCATAACATCCACTTGATCACCCCTCTTAAACTTCATGATTTGAAGAGTTAGAATTTTATGAAAATATTGAATGAATGAGGATTGATGAAGATAGATATAATGTAAATATTGACGAACAAGTAAGAATATACTAAATACCCGTCTCATTCGTACAAATTTCAAAGATTCGGGTTTTAAAAGACAAATTTTTTTATGCACATTTTTCCATGTTTCAAAATATACAGGGTCGAGATAAGAAACTTAAAAATCCCGTCTAGCAAGACAACTTTTTAATATAAAGATTTGTGAAGAAATGGACGGGTATCACAATATTTTCAAAAATATGATCCCCTAAGTTCAATTTTTTCAAGTAAGTGTCGTGAAAGACAAAGTTGATGGTTCGTTTCGTATGTGCATCGATTATCGAGAACTCAACAAACTTACTATTAAAAATCGTTATCCATTGCCACGTATCGACGACTTATTCGACCAACTTCAAGGCGCAACTTGTTTCTCCAAAATTGATCTTCGATCGGGTTATCATCAATTGCGTGTTCGCGAAGAAGACATTCCAAAAACCGCTTTCCGTACTCGATATGGACATTTCGAATTTTTGGTTATGCCCTTCGGGTTAACAAATGCACCCGCGGTGTTTATGGACCTCATGAACCGCGTTTGTAAACCATTCCTTGATAAATTCGTTATTGTCTTTATTGAAGACATCCTTATTTTCTCTAAATCCAAAGCCGAACATGAACATCATTTGCGTTCCATTCTCGAGCTCCTTAGAAACGAACAACTCTATGCCAAATTCTCCAAATGTGAATTTTGGCTCGAGGAAGTTCAATTTTTGGGACATATCGTAAACGACAAAAGTATTCATGTTGATCCCGCTAAAATTGAGGCTGTTAAGGATTGGAAAACTCCAACGACTCCCACGGAAATTCGATCCTTCCTCGGTTTGGCCGGATATTATCGGCGTTTCATTCGAAATTTTTCCAAGATCTCTGCCTCTTACCTCTCTCACCCATAAGGGACAACCCTTCGATTGGGGTTCGAAGCAAGAGGAAGCCTTTTGTACTCTCAAGGACATGCTTTGCAATGCTCCTATTCTAACTCTTCCCGATGGAAACGACGATTTTGTTGTATTTTGTGATGCATCCCACCAAGGACTTGGTTGTGTTCTCATGCAACGAGGTCAAGTCATCGCATACGCATCAAGACAACTTAAGGTCAACGAGAAGAACTATACGACTCACGATCTCGAACTTGGTGCCGTCGTTTTCGCTCTCAAAATATGGAGACATTACCTTTATGGAACAAAATGTGTGGTTTTTACCGATCATAAAAGCATTCAACACATTTTTGACCAAAAAGATCTCAACATGAGACAACGACGATGGGCCGAATTACTTAGTGATTACGACTGCGAGATTCGCTACCACCCCGGTAAAGCGAATTTTGTCGCCGACGCCCTAAGTCGAAAGGTTAATATTAAATCCGTTCTGCTTCTAAGCGTCATTGTTCAAACCGATCTTCAAATTCGTATCTTTCAAGCTCAACGCACCTCCGTTGAAGAAGGTAACATTATGACGAAATGTCATGTGGAGCCGAACTTCAACTCGAAACCAAACCCGATGGTCTTTTGTATTTTCTCAATCGTTTGTGGGTTCCCGATCGCGATGACCTTCGTACTTGTATTCTCGACGAAGCTCATAATTCGCACTATTCCGTTCATCCCGGTGCGGATAAGATGTACTTCGATCTTCGTGCTACCTTTTGGTGGCCGGGTATGAAAAAGGACGTAGCGTTGTTTGTATCTAAATGTCTTACTTGCTCGAAAGTCAAAGCCGAACATCAAAGACCCTTTGGTCTACTCGAGCATCCACCGATTCCCGTTTGGAAATGGGAAGACATTGCTATGGACTTTATCACCAAATTACCCTAAACCCAAAAAGGCAACGATAGCATTTGGGTGATCATCGATCGATTAACCAAATCTGCTCATTTCATTCCGATCCGCGAGAAGTATTCTGTCGAGCAGCTTGCTCAAATCTATGTTCGGGAAATCGTGTGCCGACACGGTTTGCCATTGTCTATCATCTCCGACCGCGATGCCCGTTTTACCTCTCATTTTTGGCGTTCACTTCAAGAAGCTTTGGGAACACGTATCGATCTTAGCACCGCTTATCATCCTCAAACGGACGGTCAATCCGAACGTACAATCCAAACACTCGAGGATATGCTACGAGCATGTGTTCTTGATTTCGGTGGGAATTGGGATTCTCATCTTCCGTTCATCGAATTCTCCTACAACAATAGCTACCACTCTAGCATTGATGTGGCTCCTTTTCAAGCTCTTTACGGTCGTAAATGTCGTTCCCCGATTTGTTGGAACGAAATCGGTGAAGCTCAAATCACGGGACCCAAAATGGTCCAAGAAGCCACCGACGTCATTGATCAAATCCGTAAAAATCTCCTAACCGCTAGAAATCGTCAAAAGAGTTACGCCGACAAACGGCGAAAACCGATCGAATTTAATGTTGACGATCTTGTCCTTCTAAAAGTATCTCCTTGGAAGGGGGTAGTCCGTTTTGGAAAGAAGGGTAAACTAGCTCCTCGTTTCGTTGGTCCTTTTAAAATTCTTGAGCGTGTTGGGAAAGTAGCGTATCGACTTGAACTACCGCAAGAACTTGCCGGTGTTCATCCGACATTTCATGTTTCGAATCTCAAAAAGTGCCTAGCCGAGGGTAATCTTCATATACCCCTCGATGAAGTTCATGTTGATGAGTCTATGATTATGGTTGAACGAGCCGTTGAGATTATGGATCGCAACGAGAAGAAAACCAAGCGTAGTCGTATTCGGTTAGTAAAAGTTCGTTGGGAATCACGGCGTGGCGCGGAGTTTACTTGGGAACGAGAAGACACAATGAAAGAGAAGTATCCACATTTGTTTGCATCGTCGTCTTCATCTTAATTTCGGGACGAAATTTCCTAAAGTAGGGAATACTGTGACATTCGTCAATTTCGGGTCACTTTTGTTATGTAAACCCGACCCGTTTGTAACCCGAACATTTCAAATATATAAAATATTGGATCTTGTCATTTAAAAAATATAAAATATATAAAATATATATTTTTTTTATATTATGCATTGTTTGACCATTTAAACATACCCATTTTTATGCAAACCATAAAAGAATCTTTATACCCAACCCTTCACTCCTTCCCTATATATACACACCCATCTTCTTCATTTTACTCTTGCTACATCTCCAAAAACTCTCTCAAACTCCATAGATTCAAGGTTGTTATTTCTTATGTATTCTTGAAGTTTTGACTTCTCAAGTCAAACTAACTATAGTCTTTCATTCTAACTTGTTCATCTAACATTACTAACTCTTGAATATGGTGGTACAACATATATATAATACACACCCCTTGTTTCCTTTATTTGTTACTTCACCGACTTTGGTTGGTTAAGTTTCGAATGTCATAAGGCAAGGCTTCATGGAGGACTTCGTGTTCTTGATATATATTTACACACACATAACTTATTATACATATCACTTATGACTAACTTCTAACCCTTTAGTTTGTTCATCTTATTTACAAGTTCCATGGTGTGCGTTTGTATAAGACTAACCTCGGTTTAACCGAAACTAGTCCAAACCGGAAACCGAACTTTTGTTTACTAGTTTTGTTAAAATAGTTGTTTAAACATGTTTATTGCTAGATTTGAGTTTCAAAAATCATTTTTACAAGTTCTTTGATATTAAGCATATGGAATCCATCTATGAACTCGTTGGGAGATGGAAACCGAACTAAACCGAAACTTTTGCTTAAAAGACTTGTAGTTAACTTTTTTTGTTGTAAAATTTAAGTTTTCTTCATTTATAAACCAATATACAAGTTCTATGATATTTGGGCATGTAGAAACCATCTATGAACTATTTGTGAGATGGAGACCGAACTATACCGACTTTTACTCGCTTAAGACACACAAGTGTGTTTTTAGTTATCAAGACTTGTATATTTCTTTAAAAAAATAGTTTACAAACTGATTTTAATTATTTTCTTAAGTACTTGGAATAGTTGGATCCAACTTGATCTCATAACATAGCTTGGACCGACAAAACCGAACACTCGCTTAACGTGCGTTGTTAGTTCTAAACAATAGATCTACATACTTGGTTAAGTGTTAGTATGTTTTAATGAGTTATCTCATAACAATTAATATTTTGGAAAGTTGACTTTGGGTTTGACCATTTGTCAAGACCCGAACCGACAACCCGAACACTCGTTAAAAACCCGTTTTAGTATCTTTAGCCTAATGGAACTTGCATTTTAGCATTTTCCCCACCTTATTACTTAACATTGGTTAAGTAAATATTAAGGTTAGATACTTTAACCCGGTTTTGAGCAAACTTACATTTTTTAAAAGGGTTATTATTATAAATTCTTAAATAGTTACATTTTAAACCTTGAACTTTAATTGATTAGTTTTTGCAACAATTATTTTATTTAAAGATCTTCAAGACAACCTTTCTAAATCCAAGACTTTCTTTTATTTAGACTTCATACGTTAAACTCGTCGTTCCGGCAAATCTCCAAATAATCAATCTTTCAAGTTTATTACTTGAATGTGAGTAACTTCATACCCCGTTTTCTATCTTTTATTTTGGGGGTGACATTTCAACTTATCTAAACTAAATGTTTTATACTTGGGTCTTAAACCACAAACGTTGTTGTATACCTTACTTGAATAATTGCTCGATTTGGTGTTCTATGCTTATTTGACTATGTGTTTATCGCTTTTGGATGGTGGAACTATAAATCCTAGACCATTTGGCAACCCCTCATGGCAAGGTGTCGTTAACGTAATGCAATTAACGATAACTATAAAATCCTAAACTATTTGGCAACCCCTTATAGTTGGGTGTCGCTAACTTGTTAGCGATAACTATTTATCCAAGTTTATAGCTATTATTTATGGTTTTGTATACTAGTTTTGTGGCTTTTCATACTATATATCTATTGTTCAAACTTATGAATTGCTCACCAACCTTTGTGTTGATGAACTTTATTTTATGAAATGTTACAGGTTTGCATCTAGGTTGATTATGGAGTTCGGTGAAGAAAACGTCACAAATACCGTTAGGATATTAGCAAAACTGAACAATATTTGATTTGCTATATTTTGTTGTATTTGAGTTATGAATATTTGGTTATGTGACATTTTCGATGATGTGAAATGAAATGAGTTTGTTAAATATTGTCGCTTTAAATAGTGTCATGCGCTTATGAGCAATCGTTGCACCCCGGCATGTTCCGCCGCCTTTGGTCGGGGTGTGACAGATTGGTATCAGAGCCATGACAATTAAGATAGGTGGTTAGACGTAACGACCTAGAATTGTTATGCTTAGGGTCATATACGTGTGTTCATACGTGTTTACTCTATCTAATTGTTCATATCGCATGTTTATTTATTAACTTGTTTAAAATTCACCAATATCCTAAATGATCACATACACACACTTTCATAGTATTTCCAAGGTATCCTTACCTTAAAACGCAAAAAGTAGATTTTCATTGTGTTTTATGGATTACAAGATTAACTTGGATCCCGTTGTTTCAAATCCCTTAAAGGTTGCGTTTATTTCGGGTTTGTAGCCATCATAGGAAACGAGAAATTATAAAATGACCATTTGACAAAAAGATTCCAAGAATCGAATGTGATTTACTTACTTGGGATGGTTGAGTTATAATGCTCGTTTTCTAGGCCATAAATCGTGTTATAAATGTCAATGCTTTAAGTAGTCGAATGCGAGCGTTCCGGTCGCCATCCTAATTTTCGGTGTTAAAACAATAGAACTACGGTGATTTCGTGGACTAGTGTTTTGACATGACGTTGTATCTCGATTTATTTTGTTATTATCGTTATTTGAGTCGAAAACATGAAAAAGTTTCGGTGGTTCGTACACATGTTTAGACTCCAATATGTTGTTTTATAAAACTTTTTAGTGTTAGAATATCAAGTCATGGTGGTTCATGCACGATTTTTCCAACTCTATAAATCTCAAAATCTCAAAATTTTAAGCTTTAAATTCTCAAAAAAAAAAAAACCATTTACTATTGTTTTCGGTTTTGTTATTTATAAACAAAGTTTTATATTTTATCTAACACTAACATCTTCTCCATACTAACTCTAGGATTCACAAATCAAAAATCGAAATCTTATTTTATTTTATACACCTTTATATTCATTTCCTTTTTACCCAAAAACTTATCCCATTTTCTTTATAATTTTTTAGCATGCCTCCGCTAAGACGCCAACCGCGCAAGAACTCCACTCGACGTATGGCCGCCATCATCGCCAAGCAAATGGCCGCTGTGATTCCCGAACTAATAACCCAAATACAAGCAAACCAACCCGCACCCGTTGTTGCACCTATTGATCCCAAACCCGCATCCTACCTGCTTAAACAATTTACTAGTGCCAACCCGTACGAATTCTATGGAACCAACTGTGCGACTACGTTGTTGCAGTGGTTCGAATCTGTGGAGAATTTGTTTTTACACAGCGAATGCCCCGAAGCGAAAAAGACAAACTTCGCTTCAAGCATGTTTAGGGGAACCGCCCTAACATGGTGGGGTAGTGTCATGCACCTCCAAGGTACGGATGTGGCCATGGCTCTTCCATGGGCCGAGCTCAAGGCGCTGATGAAGAAGAAATTCTGTCCTAAACACGAGCTCCAAAAGCTTGAGGTAGAATTTTGGGACCTAAAACAAGAAGGTGGTGATAACGCCGCTTACTCGCTCCGTTTCCACGAGCTAAGCGTTCTTGTACCTCACTTGGTCACCCCAACCGAACGTGAAATTGACAAATATATTGGGGGTTTACCGATGAAAATCCGGGACTCAGTCATGAGTAGCAAACCAACGAACCTTGAGGAAGCCATCACGTTAGCCGGTTGGCTATCGGAAAATCACGTGAAGGAGGGTACCCTAACCCTCAAGAAAACAATCGAGAAAGCCAAAACCGAGCCCGCTCCCCAAGCGAAGATTGAACCCGCACCACAAGCTATAAACTACTCCAACTCCTCCCGACACAACAACAACAAGAAGAAACCCAAGACTAATTACCGAAACTTTGCCGTCATCCAACCTCAACCACCACAACAAGCCCAAACTTTTTCCCAAAGCCGAAAACCTTATATTGGTAACTCCCCACTATGTAACACTTGCCAACTTCACCACCCAACGAACTCGCCGTGTCGCCATTGTACAATTTGTAACCGATTTGGTCACTTCTCCAACACATGCCGATCCACCCAACGAAACCAACCCAACCAACCTAACCCACCAACCCAACCAAGAAACTTTCCCCAAAATGCCCAAAACCGCTATGCACCATACCCATCAAACCAACCCCAACAACCCCGAGCTTGCTTTAATTGTGGTGATCCCAACCATTTCCGCCAAAATTGCCCACGTTTAGCTTTTGCCAACCAAGCTCAAACCGTAACCATACCATACTACCAAACACAAGCTTACCAAGTTCAAACTTACCAACCCCAAATTCCCCAACTCAATGCACCACTCATCCAACCCATCCAAACAATCCAAGCACCACCTCCACCTCCACAACAAGCACATCAAGTCAACCATGGTAATCAAGGGCGGGCGTTTATGATGAATGCAAATCAAGCTCAAGTGGCAAACGATGTTGTGAACGGTACGTTTTTGGTGAACTATCATTTGGCTTCTATTTTATTTGATACCGGTGCCGATAGAAGTTTTATTTCTTTGAAATTTGAGTCGAAACTTGCGATGCCTCGAACTAAGCTTTCCCGACCGTTCTCTGTTGAAGTCGCCAATGGAAATTCTATTACCATCAATTCCATCGTCCGCGATTGCTCTCTTATTCTTTCTAAGCATAAATTCTCCATCGATCTCATCCCGATGCAAATGGGTAGCTTCGATGTCATAGTAGGCATGGATTGGTTGTCTTTGCACCGTGCCGAAGTCGTTTGTTTTGATAAATTCATTCGCATTCCGCTTGTCAACGGCAAGGTTCTTAAGGTCTTTGGAAACACAACGTCTCGAAGGCTAAATCTCATGTCGTGTGCTCAATCGCAAAAGTACTTACGCCAAAAGTACGTTCCGTTTTTAGCTCTCTCGGTGACAAAAGACAAAAAGGAAAGGAAGATCCAAGATATTCCTATTGTTCGTGATTTCCTTGATGTCTTTCCCGATGATGTTACCGGTCTTCCTCCCGTTCATCCGATTGAATTCCAAATCGATCTTGTGCCCGGCGCGATGCCCGTGGCCAAGGCTCCTTATCGTCTAGCCCCGTCGGAAATGCAAGAACTATCAACCAACTAGAAGAACTTTCCGATAAAGGCTTCATTCGTCCAAGCTCTTCTCCTTGGGGCGCTCCTGTTCTCTTCGTGAAAAAGAAGGATGGTTCGTTTCGTATGTGCATCGATTATCGAGAACTCAACAAACTTACTATTAAAAATCGTTATCCATTGCCACGTATCGACGACTTATTCGACCAACTTTAAGGCGCAACTTGTTTCTCCAAAATTGATATTCGATCCGGTTATCATCAATTGCGTGTTCCCGAAGAAGACATTCCAAAAACCGCTTTCCGTACTCGATATGGAGATTTCGAATTTTTGGTTATGCCCTTCGGGTTAACAAATGCACCCGCGGTGTTTATGGACCTCATGAACCGCGTTTGTAAACCATTCCTTGATAAATTCGTTATTGTCTTTATTGATGACATCCTTATCTTCTCTAAATCCAAAGCCGAACATGAACATCATTTGCGTTCCATTCTCGAGCTCCTTAGAAACGAACAACTCTATGCCAAATTCTCCAAATGTGAATTTTGGCTCGAGGAAGTTCAATTTTTGGGACATATCGTAAACGACAAAAGTATTCATGTTGATCCCGCTAAAATTGAGGCTGTTAAGGATTGGAAAACTCCAACGACTCCCACGGAAATTCGATCCTTCCTCGGTTTGGCCGGATATTATCGGCGTTTCATTCGGAATTTTTCCAAGATCTCTTTGCCTCTTACCTCTCTCACCCATAAGGGACAACCCTTCGATTGGGGTTCGAAGCAAGAGGAAGCCTTTTGTACTCTCAAGGACATGCTTTGCAATGCTCCTATTCTAACTCTTCCCGATGGAAACGACGATTTTGTTGTATTTTGTGATGCATCCCATTAAGGACTTGGTTGTGTTCTTATGCAACGAGGTCAAGTCATCGCATACGCATCAAGGCAACTTAAGGTCAAGGAGAAGAACTATACGACTCACGATCTCGAACTTGGTGCCGTCGTTTTCGCTATCAAAATATGGAGACATTACCTTTATGGAACAAAATGTGTGGTTTTTACCTATCATAAAAGCCTTCAACACATTTTTGACCAAAAAGATCTCAACATGAGACAACGACGATGGGCCGAATTACTTAGTGATTACGACTGCGAGATTCGCTACCACCCCGGTAAAGCGAATGTTGTCGCCGACGCCCTAAGTCGAAAGGTTAATATTAAATCCGTTATGCTTCTAAGCGTCATTGTTCAAACCGATCTTCAAATTCGTATCTTTCAAGCTCAACGCACCTCCGTTGAAGAAGGTAACATGTATGACGAAATGTCATGTGGAGCCGAACTTCAACTCGAAACCAAACCCGATGGTCATTTGTATTTTCTCAATCGTTTGTGGGTTCCCGATCGCGATGACCTTCGTACTTGTATTCTCGACGAAGCTCATAATTCGCACTATTCCGTTCATCCCGGTGCGGATAAGATGTACTTCGATCTTCGTGCTACCTTTTGGTGGCCGGGTATGAAAAAGGACGTAGCGTTGTTTGTATCTAAATGTCTTACTTGCTCGAAAGTCAAAGCCGAACATCAAAGACCCTTTGGTCTACTCGAGCAACCACCGATTCCCGTTTGGAAATGGGAAGACATTGCTATGGACTTTATCACCAAATTACCCTAAACCCAAAAAGGCAACGATAGCATTTGGGTGATCATCGATCGATTAACCAAATCTGCTCATTTCATTCCGATCCGCGAGAAGTATTCTGTCGAGCAGCTTGCTCAAATCTATGTTCGGGAAATCGTGTGCCGACACGGTTTGCCATTGTCTATCATCTCCGACCGCGATGCCCGTTTTACCTCTCATTTTTGGCGTTCACTTCAAGAAGCTTTGGGAACACGTATCGATCTTAGCACCGCTTATCATCCTCAAACGGACGGTCAATCCGAACGTACAATCCAAACACTCGAGGAAATGCTACGAGCATGTGTTCTTGATTTCGGTGGGAATTGGGATTCTCATCTTCCGTTCATCGAATTCTCCTACAACAATAGCTACCACTCTAGCATTGATGTGGCTCCTTTTCAAGCTCTTTACTGTCGTAAATGTCGTTCCCCGATTTGTTGGAACGAAATCGGTGAAGCTCAAATCACGGGACCCAAAATGGTCCAAGAATCCACCGACGTCATTGATCAAATCCGTAAAAATCTCCTAACCGTTAGAAATCGTCAAAAGAGTTACGCCGACAAACGGCGAAAACCGATCGAATTTAATGTTGACGATCTTGTCCTTCTAAAAGTATCTCCTTGGAAGGGGGTAGTCCGTTTTGGAAAGAAGGGTAAACTAGCTCCTCGTTTCGTTGGTCCTTTTAAAATTCTTGAGCGTGTTGGGAAAGTAGCGTATCGACTTGAACTACCGCAAGAACTTGCCGGTGTTCATCCGACATTTCATGTTTCGAATCTCAAAAAGTGCCTAGCCGAGGGTAATCTTCATATACCCCTCGATGAAGTTCATGTTGATGAGTCTATGATTATGGTTGAACGACCCGTTGAGATTATGGATCGCAACGAGAAGAAAACCAAGCGTAGTCGTATTCGGTTAGTAAAAGTTCGTTGGGAATCACGGCGTGGCGCGGAGTTTACTTGGGAACGAGAAGACACAATGAAAGAGAAGTATCCACATTTGTTTGCATCGTCGTCTTCATCTTAATTTCGGGACGAAATTTCCTAAAGTAGGGAATACTGTGACATTCGTCAATTTCGGGTCACTTTTGTTATGTAAACCCGACCCGTTTGTAACCCGAACATTTCAAATATATAAAATATTGGATCTTGTCATTTAAAATATATAAAATATATAAAATATATTTTTTTTTATATTATGCATTGTTTGACCATTTAAACATACCCATTTTTATGCAAACCATAAAAGAATCTTTATACCCAACCCTTCACTCCTTCCCTATATATACACACCCATCTTCTTCATTTTACTCTTGCTACATCTCCAAAAACTCTCTCAAACTCCATAGATTCAAGGTTGTTATTTCTTATGTATTCTTGAAGTTTTGACTTCTCAAGTCAAACTAACTATAGTCTTTCATTCTAACTTGTTCATCTAACATTACTAACTCTTGAATATGGTGGTACAACATATATATAATACACACCCCTTGTTTCCTTTATTTGTTACTTCACCGACTTTGGTTGGTTAAGTTTCGAATGTCATAAGGCAAGGCTTCATGGAGGACTTCGTGTTCTTGATATATATTTACACACACATAACTTATTATACATATCACTTATGACTAACTTATAACCCTTTAGTTTGTTCATCTTATTTACAAGTTCCATGGTGTGCGTTTGTATAAGACTAACCTCGGTTTAACCGAAACTAGTCCAAACCGGAAACCGAACTTTTGTTTACTAGTTTTGTTAAAATAGTTGTTTAAACATGTTTATTGCTAGATTTGAGTTTCAAAAATCATTTTTACAAGTTCTTTGATATTAAGCATATGGAATCCATCTATGAACTCGTTGGGAGATGGAAACCGAACTAAACCGAAACTTTTGCTTAAAAGACTTGTAGTTAACTTTTTTTGTTGTAAAATTTAAGTTTTCTTCATTTATAAACCAATATACAAGTTCTATGATATTTGGGCATGTAGAAACCATCTATGAACTATTTGTGAGATGGAGACCGAACTATACCGACTTTTACTCGCTTAAGACACACAAGTGTGTTTTTAGTTATCAAGACTTGTATATTTCTTTAAAAAAATAGTTTACAAACTGATTTTAATTATTTTCTTAAGTACTTGGAATAGTTGGATCCAACTTGATCTCATAACATAGCTTGGACCGACAAAACCGAACACTCGCTTAACGTGCGTTGTTAGTTCTAAACAATAGATCTACATACTTGGTTAAGTGTTAGTATGTTTTAATGAGTTATCTCATAACAATTAATATTTTGGAAAGTTGACTTTGGGTTTGACCATTTGTCAAGACCCGAACCGACAACCCGAACACTCGTTAAAAACTCGTTTTAGTATCTTTAGCCTAATGGAACTTGCATTTTAGCATTTTCCCCACCTTATTACTTAACATTGGTTAAGTAAATATTAAGGTTAGATACTTTAACCCGGTTTTGAGCAAACTTACATTTTTTAAAAGGGTTATTATTATAAATTCTTAAATAGTTACATTTTAAACCTTGAACTTTAATTGATTAGTTTTTGCAACAATTATTTTATTTAAAGATCTTCAAGACAACCTTTCTAAATCCAAGACTTTCTTTTATTTAGGCTTCATACGTTAAACTCGTCGTTCCGGCAAATCTCCAAATAATCAATCTTTCAAGTTTATTACTTGAATGTGAGTAACTTCATACCCCGTTTTCTATCTTTTATTTTGGGGGTGACATTTCAACTTATCTAAACTAAATGTTTTATACTTGGGTCTTAAACCACAAACGTTGTTGTATACCTTACTTGAATAATTGCTCGATTTGGTGTTCTATGCTTATTTGACTATGTGTTTATCGCTTTTGGATGGTGGAACTATAAATCCTAGACCATTTGGCAACCCCTCATGGCAAGGTGTCGTTAACGTAATGCAATTAACGATAACTATAAAATCCTAAACTATTTGGCAACCCCTTATAGTTGGGTGTCGCTAACTTGTTAGCGATAACTATTTATCCAAGTTTATAGCTATTATTTATGGTTTTGTATACTAGTTTTGTGGCTTTTCATACTATATATCTATTGTTCAAACTTATGAATTGCTCACCAACCTTTGTGTTGATGAACTTTATTTTATGAAATGTTACAGGTTTGCATCTAGGTTGATTATGGAGTTCGGTGAAGAAAACGTCACAAATACCGTTAGGATATTAGCAAAACTGAACAATATTTGATTTGCTATATTTTGTTGTATTTGAGTTATGAATATTTGGTTATGTGACATTTTCGATGATGTGAAATGAAATGAGTTTGTTAAATATTGTCGCTTTAAATAGTGTCATGCGCTTATGAGCAATCGTTGCACCCCGGCATGTTCCGCCGCCTTTGGTCGGGGTGGTGTGACAGTGAAGAAATGGACGGGTACCACAATATTTTCAAAAATATGATCCTTTAAGTTCAAAATTTTCAAGTAAGTGTCTTGAAAGACAAAGTTAAATGGCACATTTTTCTATGAGTTTAAAATATATAGGGTCGAGACAAGAAACTTATATAACCCGTCTGACAAGACTACCTTTTAATATAAAGATTTTGTGAAGAATATGAACGGGTACCACAATATTTTTATTAATATGATCCCTTTCGTTCAAATTTTACAAGTAAGTGTCTTGAAAGACAAAGTTGAATGACACATTTTTCTATGAGTTTAAAATATATAGGGTTGAGATAAGAAACTTATATAACCTGTCTGACCAGAATGCTTTGGAATATAAATTTTAGTTCAAAAATATGGAGGGATCCCTCAATATTTATAAATTTATGATCTTATTGGTACAAATTCACCCTAAATGCGTCTTGAAAGACTAAATTTAAAGACACATTTTCCAATGTTTGTGGAAGTTGTTGGGACACGTTAGGAAACATTAAAAGACCGTCTGGTAAGACTGTTTAATTTCAAGAACTTTTAATAGGAAATATGGACTGGCCCCTCAATATTTTTAAAAATCTCGTCGGATTTTGACACTGGTCTAAATTTTATTGGCCGGAGGATTTTTTTTCAGATCTCGTCTGCTCAGTCAAAATTAGATGGGCTATATTGGGAATATCTTGAAATTTAGGGCTATTTTGCACTTTCTATCTCTAAAAAAGGATTATTTTAGGAATTTTCCCAAAGATTTTTGGTATGACCTTTAACCCACTAGTTGAGTGGTCAAACTTCAAGGAGGTGGCCGGTGGGAGCATCTTCTACAGCTCATACCCTGCCATATATATTCAATTCAAGATAAGCTTTTGAAATATGTAAATTCGTTGCTTTTAGTTTTGTCTATTCATCATAGCAAAATTGTCATCAAGAAAAGGTTGATTAACCGTGTAAATTTGGTTACTTTTAAGGAGTTAAAAGAATTGAAACAACTCATTTATAGAACCAAATTGAGATAGGTTTAGTCGGTTAATAATATTGTGCATGGATTAATGGGTTTGATAAATTTATCAAAGTAAACTGTAGTTTTCTTTCCTGTGGTTTGTCCAAATTTGCGGTTTTAGTCCAATAGTTATAAAGTTGCGATTTTCATCTATGTGGTTTCATTTTACTTGCAATTAAACCCGAATTCACTAACCTCGTTAAGTTTGGTCGTTAAATCCATCAGAGTGCCCCTCACTTGAATGGCAATTTTTGTCCTTTTTCTCCCCAAATACAACCCAGTCCCTCACTTAAGGGATGCTATAACAGATCGGTTATGGTTTTCCATTAACCAACATATCGGTTATAGTTATGGGTTTTGTCCAACCCCGTCCCAAACCGACTCATGCACACCCCTATCATTTACTAGCTTTAGAAGTGCTTACAAACCAAACCCTTATATAATAGTTTTGAACATTCAAACTTATTATGACTCTCTCTTCTTTACTTCCTTTTTTTTTCTCTATATATTAGTACTCTAGTCTAGGATGGGTCGCTAAAAAGATGTTGATCCTATATCAATCTCATTTGCCCCGAAGTTTTGGTAGTCGGTAGATATTAATTCAATGATAGGATCCACTTTAAAGTCGAAATCGATCAGTTTGGTTTATGAACCGACATTTTTGTACTAAAGAACATTATATAGCACCGGCCATGACTTGATTGGGACCAGTTTATCATTTACTGTCCACCAAAAACATTAGTAAATAATTTATTATAAAATTTTAAAGTAATATATATATCTCCATATATATGATCCTAGTTTCGAGTCGTACTAAAAGGCATTTTGCTCAAACATATATATTCTAGTCAAATATCTAACTCATTACTTTTTTTCACCTAGAGAGAGAGAGAGAGAGAGAGAGAGTTAGTAATGGGTCAGGTTTAGATAAAATCGCACCCATACGGCCATACCCGATTATAAATCTTGTCCCAAACCGAACTCAAACCCGTCGGGTCTCTATCAGGTAATTAAGTACACGTCGGGTATCGGAAACTACCAGGTAAAAACATAAATGAGTTTTCAAGGATATAGGCGGTGCAAGGTGCACCAAAGTTGATGTGGTGGTGAGTGTGGGCCATGTGAAATCAAGGGATGTGAATCAAGTATATATGCATATATCGATGGTTTAACTTGTCCTATCAGACACCACATGGTGGCTTGGTACAACTAGCTAGCACCATCGTGTGTTGAGGGGCCCTTGATTTCCCGAATCGTCTTTTTCAACGGTTCTGGAGATTTCTTTGGTGCAACCACTCTATGTACATTACTCCCGCCAAATATTGTACCCTATTCATATTTATTGCCCATGCATTTAATCTAGTTTGTTTGTTAGTTTCAGTCTTACAATGCTAAATTTTCATTATTAACTTTTATATGGTTTAGTCAATTGATGTGTCTGGCTTAGAGTACTCAGGACATATGCCGAATATTAGACCATTGGTTACACGAAAAAGTGGTTTTAGATGGTTTTAAAAAAATAGTACTCGGGACATATGCCGAATAGTGATATAGTAGCGATTTTTTTGCTGGATTAGATAGTTTTAAAAAAAATGGTTTTAGATGACTGGCTAAATATTAAGTGATTTTAGATAATTTGGTAACTCAAATGGCGGATTTTGAGGACACATCAGCTAACTTTTCCAAGTAGCAGTCCAAGTCATCCAATTGTGACATTTGGAAGTCGCTATCTCAAACAGCGGATTACGCAAACCACAATTTTTGGACGATGACTTGGACTTGGACGATGTCATGGATTGCCACTTAAAAATCTAGCTGATATGTTCGCATAATCCGCTATTTGGGATAACAAATGACCAAAAACACTTAAAATTTAGTCGGCCACGTAAAACCACTTCTTCCTCCTTTCTTTTTCCTTTTTTTCCCCGGTAAAACTACCTAATCCAGCAAAAAAAAAATCTATAGTAGCGCTATACATGTAATTTGGTCTTCTACAAAAAGGAGTATGATATAGCTAGCTTCATACTTCACAACAATATCTACTACAAATCATATATAATACCAAATTAAACCAGTAATATTGTTTCTTCCAAAATAGGAGTATTGATGTAACTTCATACTTTACAACAGTATCTCATACAATTCATATCTAATACCAAATTAAACCAGTAATATTGTTTGTATTAGATATCGTTGTGATTGCCAATTCCTAATCAGCTCAACTACTATAAGAGTGGAAAGGAAGATTTGAGCGGCTATTTTTCCCAGGACAGGAAATTATGGGCTTGGGTTGCTCGACGCTGTTTGCGATCACGGAAGTATGGAGTCGTCGTTTGCCATTAGTTACCGGGTAACCAGGCTTTATTTATTGATCAATTAAAAAACAAAGAGATTTTGTGATTGTTTTAATGGCAAAAGATGACCAAATACCAAACCCGACATGATAAGAAAAATGAAACCGGAAATATCCATTACGGGTATTCGAATGTTGAATTACTGGGAAAAAAGGTACAGGTATGAGTATAATATTAGGAGAATAGATTGTTAAGAAAACAGAGTTATTTTGGCCAACATGCAATGGGGTGAAGGCACAGGAGGGGTTGTTCCCTTGCGGGATTGGAAGGCCGGTGCTTGGCGTGAAACTCCTTGGCGGTGCTGTAAGCCAGGATGCGGGGTTTATCAGCAGTTTGGCTATGAAAAGGGCATCTAGCGCTGTGGAACTGATGAGCTGTCTCCCAAGACTTCGGGATCCTCAATGCGAGCTTCTTTTGCTTCGCTCATGTATGGGAGTCGCCAAGCTTTTGTTCGGTTTGAGAACATGCCAACCTATGTATGTGGGGGAAGCTGTTTCTATATTTGACAATGGTCTTCGAAGGGCGATTGAGGACATCGTGGTTTGTGGAGGTCCGTTCTTTGGGGATCTCCAATGGAGGTTGGCATCAATTCCGATCCGTTATGGGGGGTTGGGTCTCTGTTCGGCCGAGGATGTATCTACATATGCTTTTGTGGCTTCGAGAGCACAGTCGTGGTGTTTGCAAGACCATATTCTTCGGGGTTGTGATATTTATGGGTTGGACTCTGATTATGGGTGTGCGATGGATCGTTTACGTACTTCACTTCCAGATTTTGATCTTAGCGGGTTCTCTAATAAGGACACCGCCCCCCTAAAGCCCAACATGTTGTGGCGAGTGCCTTATTTAGTGGAATCGTCAAGAGTTTAGAAGTGAAGTTTGATCTATCCCCTCGCCAAAAGGCGGTGTTTGAATGCCTTCGGGCTCCTCGGGCTCAGGATTTTCTAACGGCCATCCCCATTGAAGGATTAGGCCAACGTATGTCGGGTTTGGAGTATCGGGCTATCCTTAAGTACCGGTTAATGATCCCTATGTTCCCGACGGATGAACCTTGCCCAATTTGTCGTAAGGTCTGTTTGGATTCTTTTGGTGACCATGCGGTGCATTGCAAAGAATTGCCTGGCTTTAAATACAGACATGATCTGGTTAGGGATGTTCTGTGTGATGTTCTTAAACGGGCAGGGATTTCTGCTAAAAAGGAGGCCCCTGTTAACTTTCTCACTGATCCTATTGAAGGGAGGTCTACTTTACGACCGGCTGATATTCTTGTGTTCGGGTGGGCAGGGGGGAAACACGCCTGTGTGGATCTTACAGGAGTGTCTCCTCTTGTTGGGCTCAGGGACCGTGGGTTTGTTGTGGGTCAGGCTGCGTTGAAGGCTGAATCGGGCAAAGTTGTTAAACACGAGAAAGCTTGTTTAGATAATCAACATGTCTTTCTACCATTTGCCTTTGATACATTTGGTTTCTGGCTCCAGAGGCTGTGAAATTTTTGAGTAGGGTTCAGCGCGTCGTACACGGAACCTCTTCAGCTTCTAGGTCCCAAAGCTTCGTTTTTAGCAGGATTGGCTTTGCTGTTCAAAAGGGGGTTGCGGCGCAACTTGTTGCCCGTTTGCCTGCCACTTTATTGTAATCGTTTTATAGTAAATTATATAAAACTTCGATATTTAATAAAAAAAAAAAAATAGATTGTTATATTGGCCTCAATCTTCTTTTAGAGATTAAGAATTTGACACCATGGGTTTGATGAAAACTTTGCATTAACCTTTAAATGAATAAAAAGTATTGTTTTGTTAGTAGTTTTAGGGATAAGCATTTTGAATCAAATACTCATACTCGTATACGTATCTGTACCCGTACCGATTTAGCCTATTTGGTACATGTATTGGTACTCATTTTTGTTGAATTTAGGTATAGGTATGGGTACGGTAAAGGTGCGAGTATATAGGGGTTTAATTGAGATTCTTTGTATTTAATATATAAAATAAATTCTCTAATCATGGTATTATTGAACAAGTACCAAACGTTTCTTCAATATTTAATAATATAACATTTAAGACTCGAACCGGCAAACAAATCACTTAAAGTCGACGACCGAATTAGGGTTTCTTAATACTATATTATCATTAAATCAACGACCAATTTGGTACTTGTACTAATTTGGTGTCCATCACGTACTTGAGCAAGTACCGGACCTGGACTAATTCAGGTTGTTTGTTACTCGTATTGGTTTCAATACAGTTGAAGATTTGGAAATAAAAAATCAAAGTGGTACAAAAACGGGTACCGTACCAAAATACTCATACCAATACCCGTACCGTACTGAAAATTTATTACGAGTATTGATACATGTTTTTATTGATTTTTGGTACGAATACAATTGGGTAACTATAGGTATGGATACATTAACTGTCTCAAATTCATCCCTAAGTAGTTTATTCTATTTAAAAAGAAAAGGGTTAAACTCAAATTTGCATTGTAATATGAGTAGGCTAAAAATGAATAATTAAACAAACTCATATTAAGAACTAGGAAGCCAACTTTAATTACTATTTTAATAAGCCCAAAAACAAATACCCATTTCAATAAGCCCATAAGTTCATAACTCATTAACTCTAATACCCAATCTCTCATATCCTCAAATTTGTTAAGCGGAATCTAACCCATTAACTCTAATACCCAATCTCTCATAAGTTCATGACCCATTAACTCTAATACCCAATCTCTCATAAGTTCATGACCCATTAACTCTAATACCCAATCTCTCGTCAGCCAACCATCAATGAGTCAACGACTACGAGTGACGACCACTCGACCAGACCAGTGAAGTCGTAGAGACGTAGACCAAGTTATTAGTTCAGAATTTGATATCAATAGTGGTTTAAATCAATAAATTTCTCTTGCAAGAGCCGGGATACATAATGAAACGCTTATTATAAAACACTTATCATAAAACGCTTCTGCAGTTATGCATTGTTTCAGTCATATACATTTGTTATTGAAGTTCGATGCCATTAATTTTAATAAATGATAAGCACGTGGCATTCACATATACATAAAGGCATTTTATTTTGTATATTATTTACATTTCATAAAACACATTAAAGGGATTACTGATGTAATGTCTCAAATGTTGCAAATAAAGGATCAAGATATAGTGGATGCAATTTGAATAGTTAATGCAACTAAGCAACAAATGCAATCGTTTATACTTGAATAATTTGATTAACTTTTAAAAGAGGTCCATCTAAACAATATGCAATTGAAATGGTTAGCAACGACGATGATTATGTATTTTATGTTACTCGGCATATATAAGAAAAAAAAACTTATGTCACCAATTGTCATAATTATGAATTCGAAATTTCAACATAGTGCTAAATATGCAAATCAAGAGATTGACAATGGCTTAACGAGGCAACCATTGTATTGTATTTCTTACGTGTATGGGTAAGCCGGAATGATAATTTTTGTGCATTTGAAATACCGAAGATACTTAGGGTTGCCTAGATAAATCCATAATATTTTAATTACGAAGAAAAAAGACAATGTAGTGTATGAACTCAACAATTATATTCCTAAGATGAAAGGAGAGAAGATGTTTACCAAGATGAATGGTATATCTAATACTGCAAAAAAATGTGGAAAAACCATATTTTTCGTATTTGTTTACCAGTTTCAACGATAATTGTTGAAAGAAAATTTTTTTTCCACTGAAGCATGTAGAAACGGAATTGTGTAATCGATGGGTGACTATTACAATAACTAATTTTGCATTTCTTATCTATAATATATATAAACGAAGACATAAAAATCCTACGTGTCACGATGTGGTCGCTCCCCCTTTTTTTGGAGTCACTAGATTTGCTTAATTTTTAAATGGAGGCTTCTCATGCATTTGACCCGAATTCATGGGTATGGGTCTTACCAAACCCAGATATTCCTTAAACGGGTTATAACATCTCATTAAATTAAAAATTATTCTCACCAATTTATTGATGTAAAAATCCTATAAAATAGAATATAATAAAAATCAATATCTTATTTATTTTAAAAAAGATATATATATATATATATATTATTTAAATTAAAAAACCAATGTGATAGTGAAAAAAATAAACAGGTCTTGGGTCTCATCAAACCATAACTATATTATTAACTTTTATAAATATTATTTATAATTAAAAAACCAATTTTATAGTAAAAAAATAAACGGGTCTGGGTCTCATTAAAACCATATAGCTTTTAAACCAGGTTATAATATCTCATTTATTTGTGAAACAATTTATTATCAAACCATAAGTATATTATTAAATTTCATATAATAAAAAAAGTATAAATTTAAAAAATAAATAAATATTATAACAAACAATGTAAAATAACCCCCGTAATACGGCCATGTATCTTTATTATGGTATTGAATTTTATTATATGACGCAGTCGGAGCTTACCTTAAATGAAAATTATGATATAGTGTTGTTAGAATTCCAAAAACCGAAAAATAGGGACCCGCATAAAATAATCATGATCTTGACACTGATGAAATCATACAAAAACTTGGATTTGTTGACGATTTAAATTTTCAAAAATCTTATGTTGCCTAGCCAATAGAAACTTAGAAACAAGAAAAAGCTTGACGCATAAAAGTAATAATTAAAATGAACACACTCGGTGGGACTCGAACCCACAATCGCCTAAATAGAAGTCAGACGCTCTATCCATTAGGCCAAGGGTGCTTTTGTTTATTACGTTGTCAGTTTAATTTATATTACGTTTTACTTTTTGACTTCACAAATTTGTCATTTTGATTCTTTGCAAGTTGTAAAATGAACCTCTATAGTAAAACGAATAAAGTAAAGTAGAATTGCATTATTATCCTGAACTTAAATCACTTTTAGTTATTTGTTGAATTATATTTCTTAACATAACAATCATACTGAAAATAAGAACATACATCTTTATTCCTTAGATCTTAGTTTGTATATTAAGCACAAGGTTTCTTTTATTCCAACTTCTCCGCTCGTGTCACACTGTCACGTTGGAATGCTTTAACGGATTTATGGAATGAAATTGAGTCTTGATATAGGTGAAAAATTGAGAATGTGGTAAATGTTATGGATTCAAATTTAAGTGGAAACATGTTCGAATATAGGGATATATATATTTACTAGTTTGAGACCCGTGTATTACATGGTAATTAATGAAAATTTTAAACTTTAAGCATTAAGTGAAATATAGTCAAAGAAATAATCATATATTGTTAATACAATTATAATTTACATTAAACACATATAAATTACATAACTAAGATTACACAAATATGTAATAAGTAAGAATTTCCTTGTACACTATATTTGCGATTGTATTGGTCCTTATACATTGCTTATCAATAAATCAAAATTTTTAGTCCATGTTTGATTGTAACTTTTGGTAAAGTAACATATATGCTTGCTTGTAACTTCTGATATAGCCACGTATAGTTGTCCGTGTGACAAATAAGGTTTTTTGAGTACATACCAACTATCTATGATGATATATCCATGAAACTAACAAAAAAAATACATTTATACACATAAATATCATACATTTTAATCAATCAATATGATGTCTTTGAGATCATTCACTCATGTTTATCCAAAAGAAACATGATTATCCCAAAAACAAAACTACCTAAACTTTGAAGATATAATAATCCTTAGAATCTTAAGAATTTGAAACTGATTGATCATGATAAATTTGTTGTCATTGATATTTTGTGTATGACAAAAATTTTAAATAATTTTATGTTTTACAATTAACAATTGTATAATCAAGCAACATATAAAACCGAAAATTAAAATATAACAAAATGATTTGTCTCATTTCATATGAATGTAATTTTTAGGAAAATGACATAAACATACTAACCATAAAGCCATTATTCAAAAAATAGTGATTATTCTAAGTTAGTAGAATATTAGAAGATTTAAAATTATAAATGCTTTTAATTAAGTAATTTGTCTTATAAGACATATTAAATTAAATATATATATATAAATGTATAAAAAATATAAATCAATCAATCAATCAATCATACCCAATGGAATCCCACCAATAGCAAAGCTATAAGTAGGGTCTGAGGAGGGTGGGATGTAGGCACACCGTACCTCTATTCAATGGGGTAGAGATGTGGCTTCCAGGGATAAAAATATATAAATCAAGTCATAAAATATATATATGCTTCTAAATCATTTTGGTATGTGTTATGAAAGAAAAATATTGAAAACTAAATATTGATATTCTTATTGTTAAAACTCTTTATACCATAAAAAATCATATAAATAAATGACAGATAGTTCATATAGTAAATTGTTATACATATGGATTACAATTATAATATTACCCGTCAGTCTGTCACATCAAGTCCCAAGTATAAATTCATCCAACACAATATAAAGTAGATACTTTATAAACAACGATTTCTTTTAGTTAAACAGTATATCATAATCACAACTCCAAGAACAGTTGCAAAAGGGACCAACTTCCTGCCAATACCTACATGTTGAAAAATCAAAGTAATAAAACTATCTAAGCGTGTGTTTTGGATAGCTTCTTGGTTTTTGAAATAAGCAATTTGGAATATACAGCTGCAATTTGCTTATTTCACTCAGAATCTTGGATACACAATCCCAAAACCCAAACGCCCTTAAAACACCTTATTAATAATTATCATATGTATTTTTTATGATTACAAATGGTTAGGTGTGACATATGTATTTTTGTATGACTACAAAAGAGTGTTTCTTGTGGCTTTTCTTTTTTTTTTTGGAAATTAGATCATGTAATAATATTTTGTTCAAGATAAGTCTTGAACTAGACAATACTTAAAATCTTTTAAATATTGTCTTAAAGGTATGTATATAATCATGTATTTGTAAAATAGGGACAAAAGAAATTACCTATTTGTAGTAAAAAACCAAAATTATATATATCAACTTAATCGATTCAAACACACCATAAACGGGAGCTATGAGAGCAAGATTGAAGGAACAAAACATTTTTGTTATATGCGAATTACAACAAAATCGGCTGCCAAACCAATAACACAAAACGTAAATAGCAAAGAACACCATAACACCCTAGCAGCGAAAGTAAAGCATTCAACCAAAAGCTACCATTATCTGCAAATACAATAGGAAAAAAAACAGTTAACAAAAAGTTATAAAGGCTAAACAAATTTTCATATTAGATATACATCACTTGAACAAAAAGTTATAAAGGCTAAACTCAGATGAAATGATATTTAGGGCTCATATCAAACCAAAGTCCAAACTTTTTACAAAAAATACCAGAAAACTGACTTGTTTAAACTCTAAAACATGAGATTAAAACCTAACATGTTCCCCTTTAAAACATGATCCCTAGGCCTTTTAAAGCCGTGCATAATTTGAACACATTCCATGCCGTCACAAATACAGATCTATACACAAAGTTTATTAAATTAGTCAAAAAAATCAAACCCACAATAAAGGTTTTGATGAATTTAAGGTTTGGGACAGAGCATACCTAGAGGCGTTTGTATTCGGAGAAGGAAGATAGCAGCCACGTCGTGTAATCGGAGAAGGAAAAGGTGATCTGCAGAGGCGTTTGGGACGAAGCATATCTAAGGTTATGATTGTGTTGAAATAAAAACAAATCGGTTAATTGCTATTATTCAGATAAAACTCCATTGGGTGGGGTTAGTATATCTAACTTCCTAGGGTTGTCAAGATATTCGTTTATGAATGGTTGTGTTAGCGTTTCATGCACCACAAATAATCCGAAGAGTCTATAGTGACATTAAGTTGCTCTAACAGTCCAACAGTCGTAAACGAATTGTCATCATATGTTTCAGTTTCATCATTATATGACTACCAAGAAAATCCTCCTCCCACTGAAGTCATCTCCATCAATGCAGTTTGTAAACCTACCTGTTAAAATCAACCACATTCACACATCATTAATAACAATAAACAAATGCAAACCTTTGACTCAAATATGCATAAAGGTAACTTTCACTTGAAAATGAGTTTAAACCATTTATAATAATAAAATCTAAATTAAAAATCTGACTTCCGAGTTATTAAGAATAATTTCTACTCCTTCACTTACGCTTCCCTAGTTCCTTCCTTCAATCATGATATTAGTTTACGAATACAATTCTAGGCAATATTCTTAGAAAAAGTAACCAACTTTAAATCAAAATCTTTGAACATGTTATTATTAATTTGCGGTTCAGATGAATGATGATGATGATGATGATGATGATGATAATGATGATAATAATAATATCAAATACACATGATCTGCAAAGAGCTATTAATACATGAATCTCAAATTGAACATATTAAACCTAAATCTTCAATCAATCTAATATCAAAATTCAATCAAAAGAGTTAATAATAATAATAACAATAATAATAATAATAATAATAATAATAATACCTGGTGAAGATGAGAGAAAGAGATTTAGGGGTTTTGAGGTCCACCGATGCGTCGTATATGTATATATATAGTAGATATAGTGAAGGGGGGAATAGTAGTGGTGGTGGTGGCCGTGAAGATGGTCTATTTCGTTTCCGTCACTTGGGGTGGTGGTGGAGGCCATGGAGAGGGCCGATGGAAAGGCATATGTGATGAGAGTTGAGAGAAATTTGGTATCTAGGGTTTGATTGGATAAAGAATAGGAGGTTTGAATAACAAATAAAGTGGGTGGGTAATGACCCATGTAGTATTCATATTTAAGTAAATTAGTTAAAAAGTATGAGAATGGATGAGAGTGTGACAAGTGGCATATAGTAGTAGTTATTTATTAAAGTAGTAAGATATAATAATATGATTTTTTATTAACATCTAATACAAACCAAACTACATCTGGATAATGGGTAAGCAAGCAACAAGCTGCGCCGCTATCCCCTTTTGAATCGCAAAGCCTATTATACTAAATATCAATCATTGGTTCATCGGGCTCTGCGAGTCACTGTGGTAAAATCATCAATAATTATAACCTGATTTGCTAGGGACGAGTGAAGTCCATAAATCCGAAAGTAAAATATCAAATAGTGAAGAAACACTAAGTCCAACCTGATATGGTTAAACCTAATATCTCACCTAAGAATAGATTACGGACAGTAGTGAGTTTCGGTGGACGATTCACCTGCAAAACGAAACACCATGAGTTTGTAACGAGAAGGAGAATAGGGGGTCTTCTCGTAACCACATCCAGCGTGAGAATTAGTATGGTAAGTGATCGGAATCTATTTAGAGAAGGTGGAATCCCTCTTTACCACTAAACCTCATCCTGTATTTATAGCCGAAGGGGGGGGGGGGGGGTCAGTTGTCCCACTCAATGGAAGCTTCTATTTTCATGACCTAGCATGATGGCCTTTCCTGATTGGTTAGACAGTTTGACTAGTGATATTCTTTTTTCCTATGTGAGTTCTGCGTTGGCCCATTCTCATTGGTCCATCGTGCGTCCATATAGTTGTCAGGTTATTGAGCAGTGGTACCTCGCCACGTGTCCTGCCTATGGTGGTACTTCCGTTGTGCCTTATTACTTATTATTATTATTATTATTATTATGTGTATCTTCCGCGATGGGCTTGTGGCGCCTTCGCGGGCGATACTCTTTCCGCTTGTTCTTTATTTTGACTTGTTACTTGTATGGTGTGTTTGATATCTTATCCCATAAATAATTTTAAATGTTGTAAAGTAGAAGTTGATTAAAAACACTATAAACTTAAATGTTTTGTAGTTTGACAAGTTTAAAATATAGAGTAAAAAACATATATAAAATAGAAATGGGCCTAACTCTTTCATTAACTTAAAATAAAGAGTAAAAAACATATATAAAATAGAAATGGAGCTAACTCTTTCATTATCTTTTTATAAATAAAAATATCAATAACTTTATAGAAAATATCAATATTTTTGAATATGAAGATATTATAAGTAAACTTAGAAAGGGACCTAATCCTTTCAAGATCAACAACCTCCAATAACATAATTCTATTATCCATATATGTTGCAAGAAGTTAAAAGATACCTAAATATCAATACTCAATAGAGAATAGAAAACGTGCTCTATCATATCACATCATGTCTCAATCCATTTATGATATTATTATGTGACCCCAAATCTTCTATAACCTATCATCTTCCAATCTGCATTCTCTACAACTAATAATCTGTTCTTAATTCACACCAAAGTTTTCTTTAATTCTGTTTGTTTATTTGATCATACATATTTCAATGGCTACTGCTTCTTGCACTCACTCTCTTACAACTCGTTCTTATCCTTCAATTCACCAACTAGCACCGTCCATGTCCCATGAACACCTTAAAATTTCGAATGATTTATCTTCTTGGGTCGCGAAGAAGCGATCTCGTCTCCCGGTACTCTCTATGCGCCAAGAATCAGCAGGTATGGTTCAGTTCATTAACTTTAGTATGAATTTGTTGTTTGTTTTCAAACCAACTTGTTTTTCGGATTTGCTCAACTTTAGTTATCAAAACCCTCTATTGTATTTGTAATGTTCTGTGTTTTATTTTGTTCTAGCTACTTGCTAGGAGTTACTTTTATTTATAAAATACCGCCTTTCTATAAAAAGAAAAAAAAAGTTATCTAAACCTGAAAATCCTATTAAACACAGATCCTGAAAACAAAAAGAAATACTCATTGGTCAACCCGAACACAACTCGTTTATCTAAATGCTTCTGCGGGTTCAACTCGAAACTAATCCCAACTCATTTAGACTAAACTCAAACCCGTGAATTCCGTGTTTGATGTGTGAGAAACAATATATTAATTAGGGTTAAAAAAATTTATTTATGTGTTATTTATATTTATATATTTTAATCTTTTTAAGAAAGGACTATGATGCCGGTTCTTAAATCCTGTCCGACCGATTCAACTAGTGGACCGGTAAGATGATTAATTTGATGTTCGGTCTGGTTCTGAAAATCTTTTGTTTTATCTATATCTTCTATAATCTAAATTAGTATATATGGTAATCAAACATTTTATGCCATTGGTGTAATAATTTGGACATGCATCTTTGTGAATGCAGTTTTGGAAGTAACATCAAAATCATGGAACCCGTCAATTTTGAAAAGTGAAACTCCAGTACTAGTTGAGTTCTACACCAACTGGTGTGAACCATGTAACATGGTGCACCAACTAATCGATGAGATCGCCACTGATTATGCTGGGAGGCTCGAGCGTGTTGCAATCAACGTCGAGGAGGAGCCACGCGTCGCTGAGGAATATGATATCAAGGCTGTGCCCATTGTTGTGTTGTTCAAAAACGGTGAGAAACAAGAGTCTGTAGTTGGCACCATGCCTAAAGACTTCTTTGTTGCGGCCATTGAACGAGTCTTGGCTAGTTAATCTACAAACTTTTCGTAGAGGGGCGGATCTAGCTTATGAGCACCAAGTTCCATAAGGGGTCAGGTTTGTGTACCCGACCCAACACGTTAGAAGGTTCAAGTTTGGAAATGCTTGTAACGTTTTGTTGTTAAATTTCTCTTAAGAATCATAGTTTGCATATAAATGTAATAATAAATTCTCATTAGAGTATGTAAATTATTAATCAACTATACATCTATAACATCAAAAATTAAGAGTAATTAAATTGATAACATAATCAAATCATATATTCTAAATATCTACATTAATACCCGTGGAACATTAAGTTTCAAGACAACACGTCTACAATCGAGAGTTTTGAATTGTATAAAAATATTTTTGGGCGCATAGGCTCGAGATATATGTGCTATGACAATCGCAAAAATGTGTGGTACGAGTACGACCCAACATCTAACATGTGGTCGACAACAAGACAAATGGGCAACACTTCAAACTAATAATTGGTGCCACAAAAATTATTTATTTTGGTTGTCCATGTCAAATGGGCAACACTTCAAACTAAACCTTATCTTTTGTACCTAATCATTGTTTTATCATCATTAATATATTACGTGACCAACTTTTCTTAATATTTATTATTTTTTATTTAGAGGTGGTAGGGACATGTGATAATCAAAAAAGTATTTATAAAGAAAATTCTTAAAATGGACTAAATATAGTAGAAAAATTAAAACTGACCAAAACTTTAAAATCATTCCATTAAAATTATTAAAGTTACAGTAAAAACAATCGGAGGAGACACATTTGAAATCGTGCCGATAAGATCCAATAACATTATGCCAAATGTCTAGGTCAGATGAAATTCACACAAAAACTGTCAGATCCATAATAGTTTATACGAAAACTATCTTGATCAAAATAGTCTAGCTAGGGAGATGGGTTTTACTATAATATTATTATATTTAATGTTGCTCATATAAGGTTTTTTTTATAACTTTCAAAAATAAAGTTTTATAAAATTTCAAATGTACCGTTGAGACAAACTTATTTTTATCTATGTGCCCATATAAATTTTACTCAAAACCGACCCGGGTCAAATTTATGTCGAAACGTTCAATAAAAACTTGACCCGGCTCGATTTTGAATAAAATTTATATCGACACGTAAATAAAAATAAACTTGTCTCAATGATATAATCAAAATTTTATGAAACTTCATATTTTAAAAATTATAAAAAAAACTAAACATGAGTAAAATTAATTATAATAATTAAATATTAAGAAAAACAAAATTTCAAAGTTCTCATACTCCAAGAAAAAATATAGATTTTAAAAAGATGGATTTTTCACAAAACTCGTCGGATCCAACATATTTGATTCAAAAGTTGTCTTAAGATGGATTTAGTTCAAAACTCGTTGCCCAGGATGGATTTGGTTCAAAATTTGTCTACATCGTCAGTTTTGAAAGGACAATTATGAAATCTACAAAAAAAGAATGGTTGTTTTAACAATCTCTCTTCTTAAGTGACTTATTTTGAGAATGTTCTTTATTTATAAGCTTACAAATCAAGTCTAAATGTTTGATCATCTGTTAGTAAGTACACGGAAATGAACTTAGTTTACCCGGTTGTTAGAATTCTATCTACAAGGGTTTTTGAGTCGAACTCACATGCATTAAATAATTGACGGTGATTGAAATTCCTTCACAAATAGACTCGGAAGTTGTTAAGAAAATGATGATACTAAAATAAATGAATTGAGAGACATAATAACAAAATTAGTTCTTTGTATTAAGCATTTGATAAATATTTACGGGTAAAGTTAAAATACAAAGGACAACAAAAATGAGAAAGGTGAGAAGGAACACAGTCCATTGATCTCATATTTGAATGACTGAGATTAATTTAATAAATAAAAATGAGTAAACTGCGGTTTTCGTCCCCGTGGTTTATCCAAATCTGCGGTTTTAGTCAAATAGTTTTAAACTTGCGATCTTCGTCACTATGGTTTCAATTTACTTGCAATTAAACCCGAATCCACAAACCCCGTTAAGTTTGATCGTCAAACCCATCAGCGTGCCCCTCACTTCAGGGGCAATTTTGTCTTTTTTCTCCCAAAATAAACCCCAATCATAATTCGCAAGCCCCCTCACTTGAGGGGCTGGGTTGTATTTGTGTAGAAAATGGAAAAATTTGCCCCTCACGTTAGGAGCGCGCTGATGGGTTTAACGACCAAACTTAACGGGGTTAGTGAATTCGGGTTTAATTGCAAGTAAAATGAAACCACAAGGACAAAAATAGCAAATTTAAAACTATTGGACTAAAACTGCAAATTTGGACAAACTACATGGACAAAAACCGCAGTGTACTCAATAAAAATTGATGGAAAGGGAATGAAGGTAATAACTCCCATTTGTTGACTTTCTCTCTATACATGCAAAGCACATGTCAATTCCCCTATCATTTTAAAATGTTCATAACCTTTTCATACGACATTATTTTTTTTAAAAAAATTCACCATAATAATAAGCGTTTTTTATCTTTAATATGAGTATCATATTGTTATATAAAAATAAAAAAAAATTAATGGGTTTTTTAGTTGTGTTTTTTTGTTGTTCATTGTGCATTGTGTAATATGTTGTTTCCATTGTGTTTTACATTTCAAGTCATTGTGTTATATATATGCACCATTGTGTCTTACGTTTTAGGCCATTGTGTTATACGTATTCACCATTGTGTCTTACGTTTTAGGTCATTGTGTTATACGTATTCACCATCGTGTTTTACGTTTCAAGTTATTGTGTAACATGTATTAATCATTGTGTTTTATGTATTAGATAATTTGTTGTTATTTTATCATTATTTCTACATATTATTATTACACAATAGTGTTATTAGTAGTTAAAAAAACATAATGATGAGTTGAAAGACACAATGACGAAAAAAGACACAATGATAAGCGAAATGACACAATGGCAAAAAAAGACACAATGGTATGCGAAAAAACACAATGATGTGCGAAAAGACACAATGACGAAAAAAGACACAATGATAAGCGAAAAGACACAATGGTGTGCGAAAAGACACAATGACGAAAAAAAGACACAATGATAAGCGAAAAGACACAATGGTGTGCGAAAAGATACAATGACGAAAAAAACACAATGATAAGCGAAAAGACACAATGGTGTGTGAAAAGACACAATAACGAAAAAAGACACAATGGTGTGCGAAAAGACACAATGACGAAAAAATACACAATGATAAGCGAAAAGACACAATGACGAAAAAAGACACAATGATAAGCGAAAAGACACAATGGTGTGCGAAAAGACACAATGATGTGCGAAAAAAGACACAATGGCGTGCGAAAAGACACAATCGTATGCGAAAAGATGCAATGACGTGATTTTTGTTTTAAATTTTATATAACAAAAATCATACTCATATTAAAGATAAAAAACACTTGTTATTATGATGATTTTATTTTAATTATCATACGAAAAAGTTATAGACGTTCTAAAATGATGAGGGTATTAAAACGTGCCTTGCATGTGGAGAGAGAAAATGTGTACAATTACCTTTATACCCCTTTTCCTTTGGTCCTCACTTGACACATGTCAATTATTTATGGTTTCTCACACTTTTCATTTTTATTCCCATTTATAGAATAACTTGACCAAATTAATCTATAAAAAATAACTTACTAATGAGCCACCAATCACAATTTTACAACTCACAATAGCCATAATTCAAGCGATTTTTAAGATATATTGTGGAGTCCAAAAATGACATGGTTTACAATAACAAGTCACCGTTTATCCAAAAGGTGAGTAAAGAGATTAAATGTTAGTTTTTTTATTTCAGATATAGGTCGAATTCATCAACATATAGAAGTAACTAGAGATTTACCCGACGTGTTGAGCCGGGGCAGATCGGTAAAACCTAAACGTTGGTAAAACCCAGGTGTTGTTGTTCCCAAATGTTGAGGCGGTAAGTTGACGCGAATTCGTTCGATTTCGATTATGTGTGTTATTATACCGGATCTAAAAGAAAAATAAAACAAAAAAATATAAAATTGAGATGAACCAATGGTAAAACCTGACCATTGGTAAAACCCGTCCGTTATCAAACCCGGGCGTTGAGGCGGTGAGCCTACGTAAATTCGGTCAGTGCCTAATATGTTCGTAACAATATCGGAATTAAAAATAATCAGCATTCGGTTAGTTGAGGTTACAAAAGGTTTATGCCGATGTTGTTAATTCTTCCGTTGTTGGTAGTTCCTCTTTGACATATAAAAAAGACTAACATATGAAATTTTTAAATATTTATAAGGATTATTTAGTCGGAAAAACCAGCTATTGGTAAAACCCGAGTGTTGAAGCCCGTACGTTGGTAAAACCTAGGGTGTTATAAACTAAGAATTACGACAGCAAGTCGGCGCGAATTTGATCGTTATAGATTACGTGCGTTACAGTATAAACAACCTTGGTAAAATCCAACCATTAAAAGTTTAAAACCTAAGAAATAAATATTAGTCGACTTAGCTTATAAACAAATTAAAATATATAAAACAATGTTTATTCAGTCGTTAAAACCTGGGGGTTGTTATAAACCCGAGCATTGTCGGAGTCGGGCGTCACGACGATGAGTCGGTAAAATATAGGCGTTGGAAAAATCCGAGCGTCGCGACGCTGAGTCAATGCAAATTAGGTCGGTTTCAGTTACATTCGTTATGATACCGTATATACAACGTTGGTAAAATATAAGCGATAAAACTAAAAAAAATCGTCAAATTAACATATAAAAAACAAAATATTTAAAATGACGTTTATTCGGTCATAAAAACTCGAGCGTTGGTAAAACTTGGGTGTTGTCAGTCTCCAGTGTTGGGACACCGAGTCAATGCGAATTTGGTTGGTTTTGGTTAAGCTTGTGACGGTACTGAAAGTAAAACAAAAAAGTTGGTAAAACCCAATCGTTGGTAAAACCAGGCGTTGTCAGTCCCAGACATTACGACGGCAAGACAACGTGAACAACCGTTTAGTTATCAAATTTAAAAAAAAAACAAAAAAATGGTTAATCTAGTTATACGGTGCCACATGAACCAGTCATGGCCATGCGACACCAAACTTATCATTTTTTATATATAAGTCTCAAGGAAAGCTTATTTGCTGACCCAAACAAACAATATAACCACCATACACACAACTTTCTTTTGCATCCATAATTCGCATAACTTTCCAAACACAACTATGGAACTAGGCAAAAAGTTCTAAGAATAGACAATTTCAACCAAGAACATATTAACTAAAGTGAAGAAGTGAGTCCATTACAAAAAATTAGTATAAATAAATAACTAAAACATATCGAGCAGCTTCCTCGTTCTTCTTAGTGCATCAGCATTGTCTTCCATGTACACAACTAGTTCAAGATCGCTGATTCGACCATAATAACCCACGATTTTGAAAAGCTTGAGGTTTTCATGGTGATAATCAGCATCAATACGGGTTGCTTTCCTTCTCCTTTTGGGAGAAGAAAACCAAGATTGCAAAAAGGCATTACATCATCTTCCGCTCTGCCGCCACGGCCACCCCCTTAGCCAAAGCATTTGACATCCAGCCATCAATTTTCACCCCTCAAGGGGAAATCAGGCATGAAAAAGCGCTAAACGGCCACATGAGGTGGCACACGGCACAACAACGAATGGTTACCGGGTAGGGGATTGTGGCCGCTTTGGGTGAAGAGCCGTCACAACAATGCGTTACAAGACCGCCTTAACCCGTCCATGCCGCCGGAGGATGAAGAAGAATTCTAAATGCCTGCATTGGAGTGAATGTATACGTTAATAAAGGCCCAGTTGTGTGCTATTTTATGGTATGTAATGTAGCACTTTGACATACTATATTGTTACAACAAAACATTTGGGCCATGTTGACTTATATGTTGTATTGTCGTATAAGTTTATGGTTGTGACATGAAGATCTTTTAATATATTTCGGTTTGGGTGCTTTAAAGAAAAAAAAGGAAGATAAAAATCGGTTGTGTTTGCTATTTTTGAGGCTGTTTGTTAATTATGAGATCTAAACAAATAAAGTAACTAATTTTGTGACTTAAATATCGGTCGTTAATTTTTTTACTATTGTGATTTCAGTCAGGTTTAAAATTCGAAAGCACATCTCATTTGGTAGTAGTATAAACTATAAAGGAATTGCCTTAGCCCGATGGATGAACTAAATATTATAATATTATAGAAATGATTTTGGAAAAAAAACTGGACAGGAACTAAAGCCCTAATTTTGCAAAGAAATTGCCCCGTCAAAAATTTTGTTTTGAATTCACTTTTGATTTTACTTTCAATCCCCGTAAAAGTTAGATCTTAATTTTAATTTTTAGTTTTATCTTTGTTTTGTTTAGCAATTTTAAAACTCGTACATCTCACATTTTTCGCAATTACCGTTTTCTGAAGTAGCTTAAGCCACTTTGGAGTTTACCTTTTTCCAAATGATAACCGTTAAGACGCTATGAACAATCAACAAGTTTATTCTCCTCCAAGTTAATTAGCCAAATCTCCGTGTAATGCGAGATGCGTAACATCAAACCAAACATTTAAAATTGACAAAATAAGTACAAAATGTTAAATCCTAAATACTTTAAACATTCCAAATATTGTAGCAAAAAAGATATTTTCATTACAAATGATTTTTCATTTGTTTGCGTTATATGTCAAAACATGCATGTAGTAAAACAAATTCCCAAAATGTTCAAGAAAATGTAATTGATATCGATTTACTTCATTTTTCAAGCAGATTTGAATATGTTACATTAACACTAACAAAAACTGTAGATACATGTTCATAAAAGCACCAAAACTAAAAGTTCCCCTATCCGTGCTTTTAAAAACAAGCTATGATTTTGAAATATATAAAAAATGATTATGAGACAAATAAGATTAGGTAAAACAGAATTAAAATCACTTACATCGCTCACTGAGTAAGAGATATAGTCTTTGGGGGCGGGATCTGAATGGGTGAGAAAAACAAGGGTGTGGCGCGGCGAGTAAGTGATTATGATGAAACTTAAGTTTCATTCATTATATAGAAAATTGGTGTAACCCTAATCCAAATTTTTCTATAACTACCCACAAAAGCCCACATTAATGAAAAGATAATATATTTGTCACGGCCCAAAACTTTCGGCCTCGAAATTCGAGAAAAAGAAAAAAATATATTATACTAGTATTGGAAAAACAAAATAGTTATTTAATCTAAATCTTAAGGGTGATGATCCCATTTCAAGCCATCTAGAGTACGCTCTCTCCTCTACATCTGATTTTCACCCTTTCATCCTAATCAATCTCAAAAGGGGAAGTGGCCATCCTTTCCCAAAGTTATTTTTATTCAAATTAAAAAAATAAGGCAAATTGAATTTTAATAATCCCACTTTTTACAGTTAGTTGCTAATAATTTCACCTTAGAAAATAGTTGCCTAGATAATTGCTTCATGCTCCATTCACCCGTCAAGTACGCGGTTGTAGGGTTCGTTGAATCTGGTAACCGTAGATTTCAATATCTCTACTTTAAACTGTTTTGGTATACCATGCAATTGGCTTGACCAAAATTTTACTCGAACGCCACTAAAATAACCATCCAGATTTTTCGTTTATGACCAGAATGTTATCAGACACATTCATTAAAGTTATTACCAGGTCTACTTCTTCATCCTCTCCTCGCTTTGTTGGTGGTATTCTAGGTGCCATTTGTAACATTTGTCAATTTTCGGACCCGAAAACCCGACTCATTTAAAATTTTTGATGTGATTCAGTTAATATAGTTTTTCTTTCCTAAAGTTATTTAATAATATTAATCATTACTAATATGTATATAAATAAAAATTATACCACTCATGATTTTTTCTTTATTCAAATATCACATAAATAACATTATTGAGGCATAACCAAAGTACATCATTTTAATCTAGTTATGTTACATTTATTTTTATCTAAAGTTATTTATTTTTAAAAGATGAAAAATGTCTTTCTACACCATTCAAATTTTGGTCAAACCTCCTCACCCCAAATCACTCTCCTAATCAATTTTATCATTGAACATTCTAAAGAATAACCTCCTTATTTTAGTATAAATAAGAACTCACTCCCACCCCTTTCATTCTTGCACCACTCTTTGACAAGTTCAAGAGATTATTTTTTTTTTCATTTCAAATGTATGGTTTTAATTATTCAAGTCTGTCTTTTTCATCTTATTTCTATTTATTTTAAATTTTTGTTCATACTAGTTAATCAAATGGTCATATGACCATAACACAATCATGTCTAGGAATCCGCATAACCCATACACCATGGTGTATAGGGTGGATGAGACAAAGAACACAAGGAGATGATTGATTACACAAAGGCCACACTTGAAACGCTCTTACATCTTCATTTTTTTTGTTTTGAATCATTATTTTTTTGTTCAAAGGACCCATGGATTTTTGATGATATATGCTAATATATGTTATATAATCATATCCAAAAAAGTCCATAATTTTATTTCATCAAAATCCTTTTCGAAATCGTTAGAATATTGCTTATAGCAACACTTCAGTTTTGACATTAGATATAGCCGTCAAAGAAAGAGGCATATCTTGTTTAACTGAAAAGTGTCTAGCTGACGAGAACCTTTATATCCCTCTCAACGAGGTACGTATCGATAAGATAATGCACTTTGTTGAGAGACCGGTGGAAATAGTGGATCGAATGGATAAGGAAACCAAGCGTAGTCGAATCCCTTTGGTCAAGGTTCGTTGGGAATCGAAGCGCGATGCGGAAGTCACTTGGGAACGTGAAGACCAAATGGAGTCTAAGTATCCGCATCTTTTGGTCCTCCTTTAATCCTTTATCATATTAGGTAATTAATATATGGGTTGGGATCGGATTTGGGCGTTTGATAAAACCCCTCTGTCAATTTTAATCGACAGAGGGTATATAATCTTCAATTGGGATCGATATGATTTAGGGTTTATAAATGAATCAGGGGAAATCAGAGCTACAAGATATATATATATATATATATATATATATATATATATATATATATATATATATATATATATATATAGAAAAGAGTTCAAATAAAAAACAAGTGTTTTGTGACAAGTATGAGAAGAGCTTTAAAATAAAACAAACCACCTAAATATGACACTATACAATGTAAATATGAAACAATACAATTATTTAGAAACTACCAATCTCAACCACTAGATCATAAATCCAAGGGCCTAGATTTATTCTTATTCTTTTCACAAAAATATTGATTTTTACATTAACCCTACCCTATATATATATATATATATATATTCATTCTTGTGTTCTAACCAGATTAGTCACCAGCCCAGTTGGCTGGTGCACGTCATATGTTAAAGGGTTGAACCGGCCTGGGGCGTGGGTTCGATTCCCCCAGGCCCGGTTTTTGTTGATTTTTTGAATAATCGTTTTAAACCTCTTTAATTATTAAATACTTTACTATATTAAAACTAATATTGTTTACACTTGTTTAACAACCCGAACACCGTTGAAACTCTTAAAATAAACTCTCGTTAAAACGTTTTCGGATATATATATATAATCAATAATAAATCTTTTATAATAATAATAATAATAATAACAATAATAATAATAATGGTGACTTTAAAGAATATTTAAACCAATAAAATTTTCTTATACATAAAAATTTATGTGAACACTTTAACGATTCCCAGATCTATTATAAACTTATTTTTGTTTTATATTAATGTTTAGTTCGTTATTTTCGCTTTAGATATTTATGTTGTTTATACCTTATAACTAGGACAAATTATCGGGACTTCTCGCGAAACCATCTTGTTGCTTTAATCGTTACCATCTCCTCATTAACGTATTCCCTATTCCAAGTGAGTTCTTCATAACCCCATTTTAACGCTTTTAATATTTTTGGGGTGTAGCATGCCACAAGTTTTACCTCGTTAGTTATGTGCTTATTTATAAACCGATTCACAATTAGCATACATGTTAATATTTTTCTTGCATATTGTTTATGATTATATGTGAACTTGCTTGGAACGTGTTTACTATTCTTATGGTGGAAGTTACGCATACGCATACACATACACATAGTGGGTGGGTCCGATGGGACGTACCTACGCGGTCTAACGATACGACTTCGGTTGTTCGTAAGGTGGTTCTCATTTCCCCTATTATTACGGCCTCAGCTAAAGGAACGGGAGAACGACATTAATTGATTTCATTTACTTTACGCTTGAATATTTATTACATTACGAATGTTGAATCGTGACTTTCATGTATATGTATACTCAAAAACTTATGAAAACTCACCAACTTAATTGTTGACAAATATATTATTTTCAACGTGCTACAGGTTGAATCGATGACATGCTAGGGATGAAGATCATCAGTATACCTCAGGATATTTGAATAAAGAACTTATTTATTATTTTGATGAAGTGTTTCTTTTTATTTTTAATTATGAATAATTATGTACTTGTTACGTTATGAAATGAAATGATATAATTATTACCGCTTTAATAGTGTTACGAGCTATGAGTAATCTGTACGTTACACCCGGGCGTATTCCGCTTAAAGTCGGGGTGTTACACAACACTTGTCCAATAAGTAACGTGTAATAGCCTAGTAGGCAAGCCTTGTATACAAAACCCCACAATACCAGCAGTAACCATCTCGTAAGTCTATAGAGACTTAATCATTGTAATGTATTTAAAATACTTTAAAAATATATTTAAAAACATTTAGACTATCTGCCATGAGTTTTATAGGTTTTGAAATTATCATGACAGTGTTGGAAAAACAGTTGTCTCAAGCAAATGTGAGTTGTACAAAAACCCGAATGTCTCACCTTGCAAGTTTACAATTAAGAACACTTCCTGGTATTAAGCACCTAGGTTAAACACAATGCAAGTATATCTATATTAGTATAAAACCAATAATCATAATGATAATCACGAGATTAGAAACTTTACACGATGTCACAATGTCTAACCTTGATAGGTAGAGCTTTTGGATTCGCGTATATAATTTTCTTTCGATCGGATAGGATATCGCTACGATCACTCGGGTATTATATCATCTTCTTAATATATAATAAGAGATTTCAAAGAGAAAATATAATTTGGTGCAAGAATGAACGTCTCGTTTCAATCTATTTATAGCTGATTTTGGAACCCGTTGCGATACGCGATAGTCATAAACAAAGGCCATCGCGTATCTCAATGAATCTTGTAACATTTCCGAGTCAGCCCTAGGTAGGCTACGTGGCATTCCACGTGGCATGTTACGTGGCTTGTCTGCGCAACCTCATCGTCGCGTATCACGTTGTGTTACTTTAATAGTCCATCGCGTATCGCTACGCCACAAAGTTTCTGGATAATTTTACACGTTATCGTGTAACGTGATGAGACTAATCTAAACCTGTCGCGTATCGCGATGGGAAGATTATTAAAAATTTTAATTTTCCAAAAAAATACTAAGGCGACCCTTAAGCGGCTCGCGGCGATGCAAGCGTTCAAAGTGCGCCATCAAAGCTCCACATTTCGCCCATCGCACGTGCCCGTGCGCGTCCGCATTTGGTTGCTTCGCACCCTCCGCTAGGACCACTGGGTGTGATTTGTCTTGTAATAATATTAACATATGAGTTTTCTTTCTTATAAATAACTTACTACTTTTATAATCTAGCAATGTGGGACAAAAACTTACATTCCTGTTTATACCATGGTGGAAGCCTCTTCTTTTCTTTCCTCCACCAATGTGGGATGGAATTTTCTTTTTTATTTCTTTACTTCTCCTTTGATTTATTTTGTGGTTTGCTATAGTCTTTCCTCCTTATTTTGAATATCGTCCTCGAGATTTATTGGAATAAGTGTGGGTACTTCTGTTTCATTTCTGATTCCAATTCCCAAGTATATTCTGGTCCACATTTGAATCTCACTTTACTTTGACCAGAACTCTTCTTTTATGCTTGAGATTCTTGATCTTTCTATCTTCAATTTGCAAAAGTTTCTCAACGAATTTCAATTTTCATTTACCGTTATATCTTGAAGGGGTACTTTTTTGTGATTTATCAGCTAAGAATTTCCTTAAGTTGCCTACATGAAATACATCGTATATACCTGTCATTTCTTATGGTAATTCTAGCTCATATGCAACTGGTCCAATTCGTTTGGTAATTTGAAATGGTCCAACAAATCTTGGACTTAACTTTCCTTTCTTACCGAATCGAATTACTCCTTTCCATGGAGATACTTTTAGTAGCACCTGGTCTCCAACTTGAAATTCTAATGGTTTGCGTCGATGATCCGTATAACTCTTCTGACGATCTCGTGCAGTCTTTAATCTCTCATTGACTTGATTTATCTTGTCAGTACTTTCTTGTATGATTTCAGGACCTGATAATTGTTTTCCTCCTATTTCTGGCCAACACACTGGAGTTCTGCACCTTCGTTCGTAAAGGGCTTCAAATGGGGCAACATTAATACTTGTATGATAATTGTTATTATAGGAGAATACTATTACTGGTAAATGGTCATCCCAATTTCCAACAAAATCTATTACACATGCTCTTAGCATGTCTTCCAATATTTATATGGTCCTTTCACTTTGACCATCAGTCTGTGGATGGTAAGTTGTGCTCAAGTTTAATTTTGTTCCCATAGCTACCTGGAAACTTTTCTAAAAATGAGAAGTAAAACGGCTATCCCGATCAGATACAATGGATAAAGGAACTACATGTAATGAGACAACTTTGTCTACATGCCATTTAGCTAATTGTTCCATTTGAAAGTTTCCTTCATTGGTATAAAATGTTTTGTTAATATATCCATAATCACCGAGATTGTGTCATTACCTCTTCTTGTGGTAGGTAATTTGGTAACAAAATCCATTATTAGTAATTTCCATTTCCATTTTGGCATTTCTAATTGTTGAAGTAATCTTGATGACTTTTGATGTTCTGCCTTAACTTGTGAGCAAGTTAAGCGTTTTGAAACATAACTAGTTATGTCCTTTTTCATTTCTATCCACCGATAGATTTTCTTCAAGTTTTGATACATTTTATCTCTTCCAAGATGCATTGTGTATTTGGATTTATGGGATTCTTTGAGAATCTTTTCTCGTAATCCTCCTATGGTTGATTATTAAAAATTTTAATTTTCCATAAAAATACTTAGGCGGCCCTTAATCGGCTCGCATCGAAGTGCAAAGGGCGCCATTAAAGCGCCACATTGCGCCCATCGCACTTGGCACGTGCCCGTGCGGGTGCTTCGCACCCTCCGCTAGGACCACTGGGTGTGATTTGTCTTATAAGAATATTAACATATGAGTTTTCTTTCTTATAAAGAACTCACTGGTTTTATAATCTAGCGATGTGGGATAAAAACTTACATTCCTATTTATACCATGGTGGAAGCCTCTTCTTTTCTTTTCTCCACCAATGTGGGATGAAATTTTCTACTTTATTTCTTTACTTCTCCTTTGATTTATTTTGTGGTTTGTTATGTCATGTGTTCATCAATTCTCTCAACCATTGAAAATTCCACGATAACAATGTTTGGGAGTAAGTTTTATGTAATATTTGGTTGTGTTAAACTTATTTTGTGAAATTGAAAGTTAAACTGTCTGGTTATTAATATCATAGCGTTCATAATTAGTACTTCATGACCAGGTATTTGCTTGACAATTCTTGATTAGACCCGTGATTATGTTAATAGAACCCGTTAAGTTCGATTTTTAATCATCGCTTAAAATCAATTCACGTATAGAGTCCACGTTAAGGATGTTCAAATGGACAAAGCTAGTTATAGTTAATTATTGAATCTAAAACTTTGGGTGGTTCCTTTTTTCTCATTATCGTTTTACAAACAAATCAATATTAAAACTGTTTGACATTGTTTGTCCACCCTAGTATAATTAATTAGAAACATTAAACTTGATTAGTATTTTCCACTAATACTCTATGGATTCGACACTTTATTTGCCGTAGCTAGTAAAAATATTTTTTTATAAATGTTTTTTATAGACCTTTAGACATTGATAAGGCATTGTCCAATTTCTCGCCATGTGCACCCTGCGACGGGCGATAACGTTTGAGCATGCAATGCGTTTAATGTGGCCCATCTTCGCACACCGACAGATATACTTGTTCTTATAAGTTCTAAACGCTCAATAATTTCTAATATGAGAAAAGTACTCTAAAATCTAACATTTTGTTTTTTTAAGTTTGTATATACTATTTTTATAATTTGTTAAAAGGTTTTGAATGCTACAATTTGTGGCGGCGTAGGTAAAATTGTAACTTAACTGGCATTCGAGGGGAAATGAAGATTTGGGTTAGAAGTTGTATGGTCTTAAGTTTGCGCCATGGCAGGTCAGTAAAACCCTAGTGACGGTAAACTCAAACATTGTCGTTCCCAGTGTTGAGGCGGTAAGTTGACGCGAATACAGTTGGTTTTTTGTTACATGTGTTATTGTACTGAAACTAAAACCAACAATAAAACAAAAAGTTATAAGATTTGGGGTGGACCAGTGAGGTGACATCGGTTGGTAAAACTAGATCGTTGGTAAAACTCAACTGTTGTCAATCCCAAGCGTTGAGGCGGTCATTCTACGCGAATTCAGTCGCTTTTCGTTACGTTGGTTATGACACCAAAACTATGACAAAAGAAACAAAATCAGCATTTAGTAGGTTTTCATTACGTTTGTACGTGGAACTAAAACAAAACGCTACACGAATCCGGTCGATTTCTGTCACGTTCGTTACGGCAACGGAACTACTAATAAAGGAAAGCAAAAACAAAATTTGCATTCAGTAGATTTTCTTTACGTTCGTTACGAACCGGAACAAAAAGAAAAAAAGGAACACGAAAGAAACACCAATAAGGTGTCCAAAAGGCTCAATGGAGGCTTTGCGGCACCCATTATCTAAACTATTAATATATATTTATATATTTGGTGTAATTTCTCTTTCAGTCTGTTCACATAAAGGAAATAAAAGTATAATTATATGAGATTGTGGTAACATAAGGGTACCCAAAGTATTATAAGTTTCGACTAATCCTATAGGAAACCTCATTTTTATCTTGGACTACCCTAAGGATTGGCCGTGGTGTACCCGAACTACCCTTGAGAATTTTAATTCTTAACTAAAAATAACTAACTAACTATAATAAAAACTCAAAAATAAATAAAAATGCATACATTATTAATTTAAAAATGCATAATAAATAAAATCGCTCAGAGCATGGGAGAAGTTTTTGGATTGTCCCCCCGACAGATGGCGGTTATTGAATGCTTACAAGGTCCTCATGCCCAAGATTTTCTTACCGTTATCCTGATTGATGGCTTGGGCCAAAGCATGTCTGCGGTCGAGTATAGGGTCATTCTTATGTACCGTTTAATGGTCCCAATGTACCCAGAAGACGAAACATGTCCGATCTGCCGTAAGGCTTGTCTGGATAAATTCGGAGAGCATGCGGCTCATTGCAAGGAGATGCCTGGGTTCAAATACCGACATAATTGGGTGCGGGACGTTCTTTGGGACATCTTAAGGCGAGCTGGGATATCATCTAAAAAGGAAGCCCCCGTAAACTTCCTTACAGTCCCCACGAAAGGGAGATCCACTCTACGACCGACAGATTTGCTCGTCTTTGGTTGAGCCGGGGGAAAACACGCTTGTGTTGACCTCACAGGGGTATCTCCCTTAGCTGGTTTGAGGGATAATGGGTTTGTAGCTGGGCAAGCAATGAAAATGGCTGAAACGAAGAAGGTGGAGAAACATTCTAAAGCATGCGAAGAGAACCAACATGTTTTTGTCTCTCTGGCTTTTGATACCTTTGGCTCCTTGGCACCGGAAGCTATCCGTTTCCTAACCAGGGTCCAACGGGTTTTTCATAGCAATGTGTCGACTCCAAAGGGGCAGGGTATGTCTTTAGCAGGTTAGGGTTTGCAATTCAGAAAGGGGTGGCGGCGCAACTTGTTGCCCGCCTACCTACTATGTTGATGTAATATCTATGTTTCTATATAATGAAAGAAATAAATTTTATTGTATTGTTTTAAGGCAAAAAAAAAAAAAAAAATTAAACAACATTTATTCAATAAACAAATAGATAAAAATATTATTCCCAATTCCATCACTTTTTGACTTCAAATGTGTCGTTATTGGTGTTAATTTATCTGACTATATGTCGCCATTTCGAACACAGTTGGTGCTCTATACGATCGCTTGATCCTCCATCTGAAATAAAATAGTTCCAAACTCATGACCAAAAACCCAATGTTCATTGCTCCATGGGGTCCACGCCTTCGGAAACATAGACCCGAGTCATAGTTAACGCTACTTCTTATTCATGACTTCATCTTCATGATGCAATCCGTTGGGGATTTGGTTGCCCTATATACAAAGATTTGGTTGATAAAATGGTTGTAGAATAGTGTGTATAAATTGGTTAAGAGTGTGTGTGGAAGAAAGCAAGTGAAATGAGTAGGAAGTAGTATTTTGGTCTTTGGAAAAAAGTGGGATTTTAAATAGGAAATTGGGGGGTATTTAATTTGGAATTTATTGGAGATCGTGGAATTATAGTCATTGAACGGCAATTTATGTTGATAAGCGTCGGCGGATACAATCCCTCACACATACCCGATGACGAAAATAAAAGAGATGGCAACGGTGTTACCTGCAAAGGATAGTACCCCTTAAGGGGTACCCGTCGCCCACACCCTCCACCTTGAGTGGTATTATATGCATTTAATAGGATTGTCATTTAGTAACACAAACACATTTAAAGAAATTCATTTATCAGAATGATTTTTTCTCATTGTAATATATATAGGGCTTGGATCAAATACAAATGAAATTAACGTGTTAAACGTGATAATCAAGTAGAGTAATTATGTAATTACATCATAGAGTAATTATGTAATTACCCCGGGGTGGCGCCGGGGCATAATTATTGATCTAATTCTTTCTTATGTGTTATAAAATATTGTATGGAAGTCTCTAATACCGAATTTCTGATCCGATTCAGTGGTTCGACCCATACTCAGTTTTTTGTCCAGCTCGATGAACATACCCCATTCGCAATACGGGCAAATCTTCGAACGAGCTGTGGGGTGGCGTCAAGGCATAATTATTGATCCGATTCTTTCGTATGTGCATTGAATATGGTATGGAAGTCCCCAAGACCGAATTCGATTCAGTGGTTCGACCCATACTCAGTTTTTTCTCCGGCTCGGTGAACATACCCTTTGGCAATACTGCCAAAATTTCGAACGGACCCCGGGGTGGCGTCAGGGCATAATTATTGATCAAATTCTTTCGTATGTGTATAAAATATTGTATGGAAGTCTCCAAGACTGAATTTCTGATCTGATTCAGTGGTTCGACCCATACTCAGTTTTTTCTCTATCTCGGTGAACATACCCTTTTGGCAATACTGGAAACATTTTGAACGGGCACCGGGGTGGCGTCAGGGCATAATTATTGATCCGATTCTTTTGTATGTGTATAAAATATTGTATGGAAGTCTCCTAGACTGAATTTCTGATCCGATTCAGTGGTTCAATCCATACTCAGTTTTTTATCAGGCTCGGTGAACATACCCCTTTGGCAATACTGGCAAAATTTCGAACGGGCCGCGGGGTGACGTCAGGGTATAATTATTGATCTGATTATTTCGTATGTGTATAAAATATTTTATAGAAGTTTCCAAAACCGAATTTCTAATCCGATTCAGTGGTTCGAACCATACTCAGTTTTTTCTCCGGCTCAGTGAACATACCCCTTTGGCAAAACGGGCAAAATTCCGAACGGGTCGCGGGGTGGTGTCAGGGCATAATTATTTATCCGATTCTTACATATGTGTATAAAATATTGTATGGAAGTCTCCAATACCGAATTTCTGATCCGATTCAGTGGTTCGACCCATGCTAAGTTTTTCTCCGGCTCGGTGAACATACCCCTTTGGCAATACTGCCAAAATTTCCAACGGGCCGCGGGGTGGCGTCAAGTTATAGTTATTTATCCGATTCTTTCTTATGTGTAGAATATATTGTATGGAAGTCTCCAAAACCGATTTCTGATCCGATTCAGTGGTTCGACCCATACTCAGTTTTTCTCCGTCTTGGTGAACATACTCCTATGGCAATACAGGCAAATTTTTGAACGGGCCGCGAGGTGGCGTCAGGGCATAATTATTGATCCGGTTCTTTCGTATGTGTATAAAATATTGTATGGAAGTCTTCAAGACCAAATTTATGATCCGATTCAGTGGTTCGACCCATACTTAGTTTTTTCTCCGGCTCGGTGAACATACCCCTTTGGCAATACAGGCAAATTTTTGAACGGGCCGCGGGGTGGCGTCAGGGCATAATTATTGATCCGGTTCTTTCGTATGTGTATAAAATATTGTATGGAAGTCTTCAAGACCGAATTTATGATCCGATTCAGTGGTTCGACCCATACTCAGTTTTTTCTCCGGCTCGGTGAACATACCCCTTTGGCAATACTGGCAAAATTTCGAACGGGCCCCGGGGTGGCGTCAGGGCATAATTATTGATCCGATTCTTTCGTATGTGTATAAAATATTTTATGGAGGTTTCCAAAACCAAAATTCTTATCCGATTCAGTGGTTGGCCCATAGTTAGTGTTTTCTCCGGCTCAGTGAACATACCCTTTTGACAATACTGGAAAAATTCCGAACGGGCCGCGGGGTGACGTCAGGGCATAATTATTGATCCGATTCTTTCTTATGTGTATAAAATATTATATGGAAGTTTCCAAAACCGAATTTCTGATCCGATTCAGTGGTTCTACCCATGCTCAGTTTTTTCTCCGGCTCGGTGAACATATCCTTTTGGCAATACTGGCAAAATTTCGAACAGGTCGCGGGGTGTTGTCAGGACATAATTATTGATCCGATTCTTTCGTATGTGTATAAAATATTGTATGCAAGTCCCTAAGACCGATTTCTGATCCGATTCAGTGGTTCGACCGACACTCAGTTTTTCTTTGGCTCAGTGAACAAACCCCTTTAGCAATACGGGCAAAATTTTGAATAGGCCGCGGGGTGACGTCAGAGCATAATTATTGATCTGATTCTTTCGTATGTGTATAAAATATTGTATGGAAGTCCCCTAGACCAAATTTCTGATCCGATTGAGTGGTTCGACCAATACTCAGTTTTTTCTTTGGCTCGGTGAACATACCCTTTTGGCAACATGGGCAAAATTTCGAACGGGCCGCTGGGTAGCGTCAGGGCATAATTATTGATCCGATTCTAGCGTATGTGTATAAAATATTGTATGGAAGTCTCCAAGACCGAATTTCTAATCTGATTCAGTGGTTCGACCCATACTTAGTTTTTTCTCTGTCGCGGTGAACAAACCCCTTTGGCATTACTCGATAAATTTCGAACGGGCCGCGTGGTGGCGTCAGGGCATAATTATTGGTCCGATTCTTTCGTATGTGTATAAAATATTGTATGGAAGTCTCCAAGACCGAATTTCTGTACCGATTCAGTGGATCAAACCATACTTAGTTTTTTCTCCGGCTCGGTGAACATACTACATTGGCAATACATGCAAAATTTAGAACGGGTAGCGAGGTAGCGTCAGGACATAATTATTGATCCGATTCTATCGTATGTTTATAAAATATTGAATGGAAGTTTCTAAGACCGAATTTCTAATCCGATTCAGTGGTTCGACCCATACTCAGTTTTTTCTCCGGCTCAGTGAACATACCCCTTTGGCAATACTGGCAAGATTTCGAACTGGCCCCGAGGTGGCGTTAGGGCATAATTCCTGATCCGATTCTTTCTTATGTGTATAAAATATTGAATGGAAGTCTATAAAACCGAATTTCTGATCTGATTAAGTGGTTCGACCCATTCTCAGTTTTTTCTCCCGCTCGGTGAACATATCCCCTTTGGCAATACGGGCAAAATTTCGAACGTGCCGCGGGGTGACGTCTGGGCTTAATTATTGATCCAATTCCTTCGTATGTGTATAAAATATTCTATGGAAATCTCCAATACCGAATTTCTGATCCAATTCAGTTGTTTGACCCACACTCAGTTTTTTCCACAGCTCGGTGAACATACCCCTTTGGGAATACTGGCAAAATTTCGAACGGGCCCAGAGGTGGCGTCAGGGCATAATTATTGATCCGGTTCTTTCGTATGTGTATAAAATAATGTATGGCAATCTCTAAGACCGAATTTCTGATCCAAATCAGTGGTTCGAACCATACTCATTTTTTTCTCCGGCTCGGTGAACATACCCCTTTGGCAATACTGGAAAAAGTTCGAACGACCCCATGGTGGCGTCAGGGCATAATTATTGACCCCGATTCTTACGTATGGTCATAAAATATTGTATGGAAGTCTCCAAGACCGAATTTCTGATCTGATTCAGTGTTTCGACCCACACTCAGTTTTTCTCCAGCTCTATGAGCATACCCCTTTGGCAATACTAGCAAAATTTCGAACGGGCCCAGAGGTGGCGTTAGGGCATAATTATTGATCCTATTCTTTCGTATGTGTATAAAATATGGTATGGAAATTTCCAAGACCGAATTTCTGATCCATACTCAGGTTTTTCTCTGGCTTGGTAAACATACCCCTTTGGCAATACTGGCAAAATTTCGAACGGGCCCTGGGTGGCTTTATGGCATAATTTTTGATTTGATTCTTTCGTATGTGTATAAAATATTGTATGAAGTCTCCAGTACCAAATTTCTGATCCGATTCAGTGTTTCGACCCACACTCAGTTTTTTCTCCAGCTCGGTGAACATACCCCTTTGGCAATACTGACAAAATTTCGAACGGGCCCTGAGATGGCGTCAGGGCATAATTATTGATCCGATTCTTTCTTATGTGTATAAAATATTGTATGGAAATTTCCAAAACCGAAAATCTGATCCGATTCAGTGGTTCAACCCATACTCAGGTTTTTCTCTGGCTCGGTAAATATACCCCTTTGGCAATACTAGAAAAATTTCGAACGGGCCCTGGGTGGCTTCATGGCATAATTTTTGATTCGATTCTTTCGTATGTGTATAAAATATTCTATGAAGTCTCCAGTACCAAATTTTTGATCCGATTCAGTGTTTCGACCCACACTCAGTTTTTTCTCCAGCTCGGTGAACATACCCCTTTGGCAATACTGGAAAAATTTCGACCGGGCCCAGAGATGGCATCAGGGCATAATTATTGATCCGATTCTTTCGTATGTGTATAAAATATTGTATGGAAATTTCCAAAACCAAATTTCTGATCCGATTCAGTGGTTCGATCAATACTCAGTTTTTTTCTTCGACTCGGTGAACATATCTCTTTGGCAATACTGATAAAACTTCGAACGGGTCGCGGGGTGGCGTTAGGGCATAATTATTGAACCGATTCATTCGTATGTATATAAAATATTGTATGGAAGTCTCCAAAACCTAATTTCTGATACGATTCTTTGATTCGACCCATACTCCGTTTTTCTCCTGTTCGGTGAACATACTCCTTTGTCAAAACTGGCAAAATTTCGAACGGGCCCCAAGGTGGCGTCAGGGCATAATTATTGATCCGATTCTATCGCATGTTTATACAATATTGTATGGAAGTTTCTAAGTCTGCATTTCTGATCCGATTCAGTGGTTCGAACCATACTCAGTTTTTTCTCCGGCTCGGTCACACCCGGGCAATACTGGCAAAATTTCGAACGGCCACGGGGTGGCGTTAGGGCATAATTCCTGATCCGATTATTTCTTATGTGTATAAAATATTGTATTGAAGTCTATAAGACCGAATTTCTGATCCGATTCAGTGGTTCGACCCATACTCAGTTTTTTCTCTGGCTCGGTGAACATACCCCATTTGGCAATATGGGCAAAATTTCGAACGCGCCGCGGGGTGGCGTCAGGGTATAATTATTAATCCGTTTCTTTCGTATGTGTATATAATATTGTATGGAAGTCTCAAAGACATAATTCTCATCCGATTCAGTGGTTCGACCCATACTCAGTTTTTTCTCCGGCTCGGTGAAAATACCCCTTTGGCAATACGGGTAAAATTTCGAACGGGCCCCGGGGTGGCGGCAGGGCATAATTATTGATCTTATTCTTTCGTTTGTGTATAAAATATTGTATGGAAGTCATTAAGACCGAATTTCTGATCCGATTCAGTGGTTCGACCCATACTCAGTTTTTACTCCGGCTCTGTGAATATACCCCTTTGGCAATACCGGCAAAATTTCTAACGGGCCCCGAGGTGGCGTCAGGGCATAATTATTAATCCGATTCTAACGTATGATTATAAAATATTGTATGGAAGTTTTTAAGACCGAATTTCTTATCCGATTCAGTGGATCGACCCATACCAAGTGTTTTCTCCGGCTCGGTGAACATACCCTTTGGCACAACTGGCAAAATTTTGAACGGGACGCGTGGTGGCGTCAGGGTATAATTATTGATCCGTTTCTTTCGTATGTGTATAAAATATTGTATGGAAGTCTCCAAGACTGAATTTCTGATCCGATTCAGTGGTTCGACCCGTACTCACTTTTTGATATGGTTCGTGAACATACCCCTTTGGCAATACTGGCAAGATTTCGAACGGGCCCTGAGGTGGCGTCAAGGCATAATTCTGATCCGATGCTTTCTTATGTGTATAAAATATTGAATGGATGTCTATAAGACAAAATTTCAGATCCGATTAAGTGGTTCGACCCATACTCAGTTTTTTCTCCCGCTCGGTGAACATACCCCATTTGGCAATACGGGCAAAATTTTGAACGAGCCGCGGGGTGACGTCAGGGCTTAATTATTGATCCAATTCTTTCGTATGTGTATAAAATATCCTATGGAAGTCTCCAAGACCGAATTTCTGATTCAATTAAGTGGTTCGACCCACACTAAGTTTTTTCTTCTGCTCGGTGAACATACCCTTTGCCAATACTGGCAAAATTTCGAACGGGCCGCGTGGTGGCGTCAGGGCGGGCATAATTATTGATCCGATTCTTTCGTATGTGTATAAAATGTTGTATGGAAGTCTCCAAGACAGAATTTCTGATCTGATTCAGTGGTTCGACCCATACTCAGTTTTTTCTCCTGCTCGATGAACACACCCTTTTGGCAATACTGTCAAAGTTTCGAACGGGCCCTCGGTGTGGCGTTAGGGCAAAATTATTGATCCGATTCTTACGTATGTATATAAAAAATTTTATGGAAGTCTCCAAGACCGAATTTCTAATTCGATTCAGTGGTTCGACCCATACTCAGATTTTTCTACGGCTCGGTGAACATACCCCTTTGGAAATACTGGCAAAATTTTAAACGTGTCGCGGGGTGGCGTCAGGGCAGAATTATTGATACGAGTCTTTCGTATGTGTATAAAATGTTGTATGGAAGTCTCCAAGACCGAATTTCTGATCCTATTCAGTGGTTCGACCCGCGCGCAGTTTTTCTTCGGCTCGGTGAACATACCCCTTTGGCAATACTGGCAAAATTTCGAACGGGACGCGTGGTGGCGTCAGGGCATAATTATTGATCCGATTCTTTCTTATGTGTATAAAATATTGTATGGAAGTCTCCAATACCGAATTTCTGATCCGATTCAGTGGTTCGACACGTACTCACTTTTTCCTACGGCTCGGTGAACATACCCCTTTGGCAATACTGTCAAGATTTAGAACGGGCCCCGAGGTGGCGTCAAGGCATAATTCTGATCCGATGCTTTCTTATGTGTACAAAATATTGAATGGATGTCTATAAGACCAAATTTCAGATCCGATTAAGTGGTTCGACCCATACTCAGTTTTTTCTCCCGCTCGGTGAACATACCCCGTTGGCAATACGGGCAAAATTTCGAACGAGCCGCGGGGTGACGTCAGGGCTTAATTATTGATCCAATTCTTTCGTATGTGTATAAAATATCCTATGGAAGTCTCCAAGACCGAATTTCTGATCCAATTGAGTGGTTCGACCCACACTAAGTTTTTTCTTCTGCTCGGTGAACATACCCCTTTGGCAATACTGGCAAAATTTCGAACGGGCTTCGAGGTGGCGTCAGGGCATAATTATTGATCCTATTCTTTTGTATGTGTATAAAATATTGTATGAAGTCCCCAGTACCGAATTTTTGATCCGATTCAGTGGTTCGACCCATACTTAGTTTTTTCTCCGGCTCGGTGAACATTCCCCATTGGCAATACTGGTAAAATTTTGAACGACACAAGGGTGGCGTCAGAGCATAATTATTGATCCGATTCTTTGTTATGTGTATAAAATATTGTATGGAAGTCTCCAATATCGAATTTCCGAACCGATTCAGTGGTTCGACCCATACACAATTTTTTCTACGGCTTAGTGAACATACCCCTTTGACAATACGGGCAAAATTTAAAACATGCCGCGGGGTGGCGTCAGGGCATAGTTATTGATCCGAGTTTTTCGTATGTGTATAAAATATTGTATGTGTATAAAGGCGTCTGACAGAATTTTCTTTATTTTCTTCATTTATTTTGCATAGGAAAGCGTGCCAATCATCATGAGTCTTTTATATCTTCGTTCCAAGCCCGTAATTCAACCCGATAAGCGTCCTTAACGTCAAGTATCCTGAAACACAAAAACACGCTTGAAGTACCAAAGTTCACATAATATTTAAACTAAAAGTAAACAAAAACTATAATAATATACACGAATTTTGCCCGACCATCAGAATTTCTGATCCGATTCAGTGGTTCGACCCATACTCAGTTTTTTCTCTGGCTTGGTGAACATACCCCTTTGCCAATACTGGCAAAATTTCGAACGGGGGCACGGGGTGGCGTCAGGGCATAAATATTGATACCATTCTTTTATATATGTATAAAATATTGTATGGAAGTCTTCAAGACCGAAGTTCTGATTCGATTCAGTGGTTCGACCCATACTCAGGTTTTTCTCCTGCTC